>NC_134783.1:44183575-44186075 GCF_046742065.1 Oratosquilla oratoria | reverse complement strand
TTAGCCGCGAGACAGAAAAGCGTGTACAGTTCTCTTTAATATGAAGAGGATTATAGTGGGGGAGCAAGCAGATAATGACATTGTGGCCCATAAAGACGTCAAAGGCAAGATAGATAAGTAGATAAATAAGTAGATAAGTAATTGAATAAGTATAACGAAGACATAATCTTCCTTTGGTCCATAAAAATGTCAAAGACAAAATGAATAGGTAAGTAAATAGGTAAACAAATTAATAAATAAATAAATAAAACAAGTACTCTCCAAGGCCTTTTGCAAGACGCGTGAAAAAAGTGAAATTAGAAACTTAATAAAAAGAAAAGGAAAAATTAAGTTCGTATTAGTTTCAGGCTTTTTCTACTCGTTCTTGTGGAGGTACTCAGGAACACTATAGAGTCTAAGGCTTCCACTGGACAGCTACGCCTAAGCCTCTCATAGGTCAACCCATGTAACGAGTTCTTTCTTCTTCAGCAGTGCTCTTATCACGGGGGAGTTCTGCAGCAGACGACATCGATCTTGATCATACGATCACTTGTAATACTCGTACACACGTTTTCTTCCGGGTATAGACCCTGATAGCTTTGTCTAATGAGTTTAAAAAGGATTGTAAAGGATTACAAAGGGAGAGCAAGCCGGCAGGAGACCCTTTGGTCTAGGTGGGAGCGATGAATATATAGTTACCTGATATATATATATATATATATATATATATATATATATATATATATATATATTTTTTTTAGTACGTTGCACCTTGTCAGTCACATTGTATATACATGAATGGAATGTATTTTTTGTATCTTTTTATCATACTTATTTGTTTTCTTAATTTCCTGTAGTTTTATGTTGGAAGTACTATTTTTGTATGAGATGCATGGGGTAAATGGTTAAAAGTGTAAAGCCAGGGGAAGATCTGAGAAACACGTCTGTATACATTCTGATATATATATATTATATATATGTATATATATACATATATGTGTGTGTGTGTGTGTACATGTATATTATATTGGAAAATAATAATAGAAATAAAAGAAATCCTGATGTTGAAAAGGGATTCCAGTTATTGAAGGATGATCCGGTAAGACTCCATGAAAAGACAGTTTGCCATTTTGGAGAAATATGAACGTGGCGGTGGAAGAGAGCGTCTGGGTGGGGGGGGGGGGATGTTCGTCATAGAGTCTGCATACAGTCATAACGGACATCTTGGACCCGGTGGGTTCTGTGGGAATTCCTCTTACTCAGATGAATGAAGTCGTCTGATATGAGACAGGAGGAGGAAAAGGAGAGTTGGAAGTAGCAGAGGAGAGAGAGAGAGAGAGAGAGAGATATCCCGATCTTGTTTGCGGAAGTGTTGATGAAAAGTGTTTGATCCCAAAAGAAAGGGAAAGAGGATGGAAGAGGAGGAGGAAGAAGATGAAGAGGAGAGCAGGAAGTAGCGTGAGAAAAAGAAAATAGAGAGAGAGAGAGAGAAATCCGGAGGAGTATGGTCTCGCTCACGTGAAAGCAACAAGTTACGATGTCGCCCGTAAAGATAGAAAATTGGCCTCCCCGGTAGCGGTGGACCGGAAATCCGGGTCCCGGATGCAGAAACCTCCCCCCCCGGAACTCGAGAGATACACTCCCGGACGTAAAGAACTCCGCCCGGAAGTTAAGTCCGGAAATGGGGTGCCAGTTTATTGACAGTATGTTAAACCTACGATCAGTGTATTGGCAGTGTATTGAAAATATGATGCGTCTCTTGACAGTATGTTAAACGAATGACCAGTTTCTTGACAATATATTAAACATATGACCAGTTTCTTGGCAGTATGTATGTTAAGCAGACAGCAGTTTATTGGACATTGTGTGTTAAACGTGCGGGCAGTATCTTTACAGTATATCAAATATACAGTAATTTTTTATAGTATATTAAACGTGCGGCCAGTTTATGGACAGTGTGTTGAATATACGACCTATTTCATGACCGTATATTAAATGTACAGCTAGTTCATTGGCAGTATACGCCACTGTAGAAAATTTTCTTGATAGTATATTCTGAGTGACGTCAGGCGATTTTATTTACCAAAAAGGGGTGGAGTGGGGATGTCACCGGATGGCTGTTAGGGGGGGGGCGGTGGATTATCATGGGCGAGGTGGGCGTCGTCCGTCCGCCCATGGCGTGTGTTGCAGCCCAACGTCGCCCAATCGATTCCAGTTCGCAGATAAAACGTACAGGGAATGAAGATTAATGTGACATCAAAGCTACTCCAGAGAATTAGTTTGTAATTGAGTGATGTCCTGTATCTAGCAGTCAAGCTCGAGCCTTTAGGCTCGCCCGACTTTTTTTTTTTTTCTTGTACACTGCGGTATGAGGACATGGTCGTATGGGTAGCAGACATGCACCCAAACGCAAGTGCTTGTACACACATACACACAAGCTCGCACACACACGCGCAAGTACACACGCACACACGCGCGCAAGTACACACACACACACACACACACACACACACACACACAC
>NC_134783.1:44121075-44181075 GCF_046742065.1 Oratosquilla oratoria | reverse complement strand
GGAGGGGGTGGGGAGAAGGTGGAGGGAGGAGGAGGCGCGGGGAACAATGTCCGGGATAGGGAGGGAGAGGAAGGAGGGCTTGGAGGGGAAGATAGGGAATGTGGAGGGAAGAGAGACAGGAGGAGGAGAAGGAGGAGGAGGAGGTGGGTGGGCTAGGGCGGTAGTGAGGACGGAGGAGAGGGAGGGAAGAAGAGGAAGAGGAGGAGGGGGGAAGGGAAGGAGGAGGAGGGGAGCACTTCGATCAATACAGCATAGCCGGCCTTCTCCACTGCCTCTCTCGCTCCTTGTACACCACCTCCTTTGCTCCTCCTCCTCCTCCCCTCTCTCCTACATCCACCTCCTCCTCCACCATCTCCTCCTCCTCCTCCTCCATCTCCTCCGACACCTACGCCTACCATACTCACCGTCACCCTCTCCTCTCCCCTTGCCCCTCCTCCTCCCTCCTCACCTCGTCCTCCTCCTTTTTCCTCCCTCATCCCTTATCCCTCCTCCTTTCTCCTCCATCTGCCTCATCCTCTCTCTCTCCCTCCTCCACCCTCTCCCTCTTCCAACCCCCTCTCCCTCCCCCCTATCTCTCCTCCTACTCTTCCTTCCTCCTCTTCTCTCCTCCTCTTCTCTCCTCGTCCTTGCTCCTTATCATCTGCTTTCTTCCTCCCCCTCCTCTCTTCCCCTCCTCTCTCCTCCCTTCCCTTCCTCCCCCTCCTTTCTCCCCCTCCTCTCTCCTCCCTCTTCTTCCTCCCCCTACTTGAGTTTCTACTTTTACGCCTACTCCTGCTCTCCCCCCTCCTATTCCTCTCTCCTACGCCTTCCACCTCCTTACTCATGCTTCCTCCTTCTTCCTCCACCTTCCTCCTATTTTCTCGTCCTTCGTCTTTTGTCCTTCTTCCTCTTTCTTCCTCCTCTACCGTCTGAGCCTCTTCCTTCTCCTTATCCCTTTCTTTCTTTTCTCCAAACACACACACACACACACACACACACACATACACATACACATACAGAGAAAGAGAGAGAGTGAGAAAGAGAATGAGTTTGGGAGTGACCCAAACACAGAACCCCGAGGCACACCACTCATAACGTTTTTTCAAATCCAGGTTTTGTCATTAAGAACAACGCGTTGATGTATTATTGTTCATTTATCTTTCAAATCCATTGACATAAGAACATGAGAAAAATGAGATTGCAAAAGACCATAAGGTCTACACTAGGCAGTTCCATGTCCATCAGCACCTATAAAGTCTTTGATCCACTTGAACACCTCTATTAGATCATCCCGTACTCTGCGCCTTTCCAGGAAGTGTAAGTTAAGGTGCCAAAGCCTGGCCTCATAAGGTAAATTTCTGAGCTTGTGTATCATTTTGGCCATTCTCCTCTGTACCGATTCTAGTGAATTGATATCCTTTGGACGGAGACCAGACCCATACCGCTTAGTCAAGGATGGGTCTAACTAACACCAGATAGTTTGATAATTACCTCTTCACTTTTATTCGTAACCGTTCTAACAATGAAAACTAATGCTCTATCAGTTCTATTCCAGGCGCTAATGCACTGTTTCTCTATAAAAAAAAAAGTGTTATCTAAGCTATACCTGCTTTCTGGGTTGTGTAAACCTACGTTTAACACGCTTCACTTTGAGATATTGAAGTTCATTTGCCATTTCACCGATTGTGTGAACAATTTGTTAAGATCTTCCAGCAGAATCTCGGCGTCTTCCTCTGACCTAATTAGGCGTCCTATTTTAGTGTCGTGGACAAACTTACTAACTTCACTATTAATCCCATTGTTAAATTTGTTTATATACATAATGAATGATAAGGGACCCAAAACCGAGCACTGGGGAACTCCACTAGAAACACTCCCCCCATTTGGATTCTAGAGTGTTTATGGCGACTCGCTGTTTTCTGTCACTGATCCTAGCTCTAATTCATTGAAACACTTTTCCTCCTATGCCATGGGCAGTGACTTTATTCAATAGTCTCTGGTGGGGCCCCCGTTGTCGAACGCTTTGCCAAAGTCAAGGTAAATAACATCATAACTATCATTGTTATCTGACGTCTTGAAGACATGAGTGCAAAAAGATAGAAGATTAGCTACACATAAATTACCCTTGGAGAACCCATACTGTGGGTCACAAATCAAATTATGTCTCGATGTGATCTCCCCTGAATACCACATAAGGAGAGTTTAGACATTTTCTGTGTAGCTTAGAATATAAGGATTTGTTCTATTTATTTATTTGTTTGTTTGTTTTTCGTCCGTCAGCCTCCACGCTTTTCACATTCTTCAATTTTCCCCTAACCATTCTCTTGCCTCCTTCCCTCTCACTCCCACTCCCCCTCCACCTGCCCTACATCCTAACCCACCCACCCCCTCTCCTTCCCTCCCCTCTCCTCCCCTCTCCTCCTCTCTTACTCTCCCTGCCACTCCTCCCCCTGTCCTTACCCTGCCACCTCAGTGCCTCTTCCCTTCATCTCCTCCACCTTGCTGCCTCCCTGCCCCCACCCACCCTACTTCCCCCCCTCCTCCCCCTCTCCCTCCCCCTCCCCCTTCTACCTTCCTCGTCCTCCTCCTAGCCCTCCTCCTCTCCCTTCTGTGCCTCTTATTATTACAAGCCAGTGACAGAACGGTCACACACAAGTACAACACGAACAATAGTCCTATGTTTCTTCCCCCAAAATGGAGTCAATGATTATCATTATCATTATCATTATCATCATCATTATCGTTATTACCATTATTATCATTATTATTATTGTTATTATTATTATTATTATTGTTATTATTATCATTATTATATTATTATTATTATTATTATTATTATTATTGTTATAATTATCATTGTTATCATTATTATAATTAATATTATTATTATTATTGATAATGATAATAATCACTATTGAACAACTGTGAAATTAGCTTTAGGACCTCGTTTACCCTTACAACATCCAATTCCTATTCCCACCATATTCCCTATTTCCAAAATTAATTCTTCTTATTCTTAACTACACATCACACACACAAACCTACACACACACACACACACACACACACACACACACACACACACACACACACACACACACACACACACACACACACACACACAGGCTTCCCCCTTCCCATTCTCCTCGTCCTCCTCCACTTAGGCACACATCTTGCAATTTCCAGCCATCAATCCAGGCTCGCTCACCTTTCCATTTCCATTCCCACCCATGTCACCCGTATCCGAAGTCACCCTCGGGTCCCTCCCTCCCCCCATACGTCCACCCATTCCCTCTTCCCCATCCTCATCTTTTGTACCCATCGACCAGAGGTGTGGATAAAGGGCCCCATTTACTCTCACTCGCTCTCTCTCTCGATTCCATTCGCTCTCACTCACTCTTACTCTTATACTCTCTCTCTCTCTCTCTCTCATCTCTCTCTCCCTCTGAAGTTCTGATGCCGTCGTCGTTATCGTCCCCAAGTTTATATACCACGGTCATATGTCTTCTTCTTCTCCTCCTCCTCCACCTCTTCCTTCCTCTCCTCCTCTTCTTCCTCCTCTTCCTCCTCATCCCCTCCTCCTCATCCTCTTCTATCCTCCGTTTCGTTTTTCCTTCCCTCCTTCCCTTCCCTCATCCCTCCTCTGCCCATCCACCTCCTCCTCCTCCTCTAATCCCCTCCTCATTCTTTCATCCCCTCTTTCTTCGTCTTTCTCCCTCCCATGTTCTTGCTAATCCTCTTCTCCCTCCTCTTCTCCTTTTTCTTCTCGTATTACCTCCGTCCCCTTCCCCTCTCTGCCTTCGCTTCCTCGTTCTCATTCTTGTTTTACCTTCTCGGCTCCAGTTTAGCCCCTTTTTCACTCCTCCTTCGCCTCCTCGTCGTCCTCCTCTTCCTCTTCTGCCTCCTCGTCCTCTTTCTCCACTTTCTCTTCCTCTTCTGCCTCCTCGTCTTCCTCCTCCTCTTCCTCTTTTGCCACCTCGTCCTCCTTCACCTTCTCATCTTTGACCTCCTCCTGCTCTTCATCCTCTTATTCATCCTCCTCCTCCTCCTCCTCCTCGGACTCCTCGTCGTCATCAGTGTTCGTCTTCCATGTCCCCACTTTACCTCCCTCCCCTCCTCCCCCTCTTCCTTCCTCCCCGCCTCTTCGTCCTCCTGCCCACCACCTCTTGTTCTTCCTCCTCCTTCCTCCATTTCCCTTCCTCCTCCTCCCGCACCCTTATCTGTCGGGCCTTCTCCTGGACCTTCGCAGGCCTTCCGTCTCCTTGGACCTTCCTTTCTCTGACCTTATTCTTGTTTGTCCTTTTTCTCCTTAACTTTACGTCTCCCCCATCCCCCCCTTCACCAGTTACCTCCCCTCCCCTTTGCCCTTCCCCCCCACCTCTTCGACCTTTCTTCTTCATTTTTCTTAACATCTTTCTCCTCCTGTTTCTTTATATTCGCTTTACTTTTACATCGCCTTTGCAGTTCCCCCTTCCACCCCTTCCCCCATTCCCCCAACTCTCCCCTTTCCCCCCGCCTACCTCCTTGCCACCACCTTCTCCCATTCCCCCCCACATTTCCCCCAATCCAACAATACCCCCATTCCACACATTTATCGACCTCCAACCTTCTCCCCCCACTCAAACCCCCCCCCACCACCACCACCACCACCACCACCACCATTCTCCTCCACTGCCTTCGATTGTCTATGGAGAAACCATGTCTCGATAAAAACTCCCCATGTTTAATAACAAGATCATCTAGCTTCCCTAAGGTTGATACCGTTTGTTAGAGTGGGAGTGGGATTGAGAGTGCAGGGGGGTGGGGATAGTCCTTCTTGTCTGTCATGGAAGTCATGCAGTGTCTCCCATGTTGTCTAAGGCCTTCCTTCATGAGCTGATTTATTCATTTATTTGTTCATTCATTTATTTATTTATTTATTTTCATATTCATTGGTTTAGTGGGTGGAGGGGCATATGCAGTGTGGCAGACCGAATTCTCTGTCTCTCTCTTCCCCCCCACCTCTCTCTCTCTCTCTCTCTCTCTCTCTCTCTCTCTCTCTCTCTCTCTCTCTCTCTCTCTCTCTCTCTCTCCTCGTTCTGCGTATGCTTTTTTCTCCTTCTCCTTGTGTCACTCCCTCATGCCCCCTCTCTCCGCTCTCTCTTCCCTCTCTTCCCCCCTCTCTCTCTCTCTCGTTTTCTCAATCTCTCTCTCTCCTCCGTCTCAGTCTCACCCTTCGCTCTCTCCGCTCTCTCCCCTCTTTCAAACCCTCTCTCTCTCTCTCTCTCTCTCCCCCCTCTCTTTCTTTCTCTCTCTTCCCCCTTTTTCTCCCTCTCTCCCTCTCTCCCTTCCTCTCTCCTCTCCCCCATCCTTCCCCCTGCTGTCCACCGTCCCATTGTTCTTTTATCACATCTTCGTATGTTTTGCATGTATTTTTCGTTCTCCCTTTCTCCCTTTGTAAATGTTATTGACCCCTTTCCATTGTGTCAGTCCGTGTCTTCTTCCTTTTCCTTCCCTTTCCTTCCCTTCCCCTTCCCTTTGCTCCCCTTCCCCTCCCCTCCTCTTCTTTCCTTTTTCGTGTTCAGTTCCCTTTGTATGTTCCCCTTTTGGATCTCTCTCTCTCTCTCTCTCTCTCTTGTTCCTTTAGATACGTCAGTATGATAACGACCTGTGTATATTAGTTTGATTGTTTTGTTGTTAAGATTGGATAGTAAAAAATCGTGTGGTTCAGTGTACGCTCGCTTTTTATCATTATTATCTATCATTTTATTATTATTATTTATTCTTCTTCTTATTATTATTATTATTTATATTCATATTATTTATATTACATTATTTATATTTATATTGTTTTTATTCTTTTTATTTATTATTATTATTATTATTACTATTATTATTATCATTATTATTATTGTCATCATTATTATTGTCATTATTATTATTATTATTATTATTATTATTATACTTTTTTACAAAAGGAAATTGGTCATGTTTTTATTATGTTTTTATTGTTATCATACCACTGTATCTCTCTTAATCACCAGAGTATTATTATGGATGGGGATGCTAGGTGGTAATGGACATGGAACTGTCTAGTGTAGGCCTTATGGTCTCTTGCAGTCTCCCTCATTCTTCTTGTGTTCTTATTACTGTTGTTGTTATTGAAATGGTGTCTTCCTTTGAACCGTTTTTGATGTGATAGATGGCGCTCTCTCGTGGCGACGCTCGCGCCCCACCCCCCAACCCCGTCTCCCGTTTTCTTTGTCTTCCGTTTTTTTTTTTAATTTGTTCGTTTTTTTTTTTTTTTTTCTCCCTTGGGGAGGGTGAGGAGAGGTAAGATTATAAAGAAGAGGAGGAGGAGGAGGAGGAAGAAGGAGAAGAGGGTAAGATAGAAGAAAGGATGATGGAAAAAGAAGATTACGAGGAAGAGGACGAGTTGGGGGAGAAGGAAGAGGAAGAAAACGGTGAGAAAAGATGATGGAAAAGAGGTCGGTAAGGAAAAGGAAGAAGAGAAGAAGGAGTTATGAAAAAAAATTCAAATGGACACCCGAAAAAGGAAATGAATTTTGCCGTTTTCGAACTGCGAAGAGGAGGAGGAGGAGGAAGGTCAGAACCGAACGAGATAAACAAAATTCAGAATTCGGAGTAGAAAAAAAAAATGGATCCCCCACTCCCCCTCCACCACCATACATGGTTCATATCAGTGCCACACCTACATTGTGCAATTTGGATCATTGTATAATGATATAATTCATATAGGGACCGCCTGATTACTGAGCATGTCCTTCACTGAATAAATTCGTTTGGGTTTAGCCCGGGCATTTTTTTTTTTTTTTTTTTTTTTTTTTTTTTTTAAATAGCAAAAGCGGAATGACGCGCTCGGCAAAGAATGACAGAATGTTTGTGATTAATGGCATGAAGTTGGTAATGTGTTGGTCCTCTGGGATTTCCCTAATGTGGGCCCTGCGCAGGAGGGCGGAAAGTTTCGGCCCTTAGGCAGGCGTGGCGACCTTCCCGACGACACAGGTGATGTATGAAGATCATTAAAAACTCCTCAAAAACCCCTCCCCCTCCTCCTCCCTTCTTAACATAAGAATGGAGGAGACGGCAAGAGACCATAAGACCTACATTAGGCAGTTCCATGTGCCTTACGACCTGTCATCACTATCTATAAAGATATCTTACCTTCTCTTAAAACAACCGATTGTTTCAGCACTCACTCAATGGTAATTAACCCATTAAACTCCGATGACAAGATGTCATTTTGGTGTTTTATGATTTTTTGTTTTATTTGACCAAATGACAAGACATCTTGTCATCGGAGTTTAATGGGTTAAGTCTTTTCCATTCGTTAACCACTGTTGGTAAACCAGTTCTTGCATGTTTCCTTGTACATACCTAGTTGTAGTGCATAGTGTAGAAGCTGTGCTCATGGTGTCCCGTCTCTGTGTCTCCACTCATCAAAATTTGCCTTTTCGTTAGCGCTGTTAGCCAGGATTATATTTCTATCCAAAATATTCCATAAATCTATACATTTTTTCTTCTTCTTACTATGACCTTTTGTTGATCTTTCATCACATACCAAAAATCATCTCTATTAATTTGTTTCTATTACTTTTCTCTGGTCTAAATATTATTGTCATGTCGCCTCTCTCTCTCTTCGTTCTTCCAATGTGGGAAGACCCAGTTTCCTCGGTCTTTCCTCAGATGTCTTATCGCTTCGACTGTATACGCATACACTCCTACGCGCGTGCACACAAACGCGCGCGCGCACACACACACACACACACACACACACACACACACACACACACATATATATATATATATAATATATATATATAAATATATATATATTCACATATCTCTTTCCAGTGAAGTTCCCTGCTTTCTCGAGACCCTTGTGGGTATTCCATTTTCCTTCCTGGTTTCAGGTAACTCCTCGTGGATTCCGTAATCTTATCTTTTACACAAAGTTCCTCCTCCTACTTCTTCCCTCTTCTTCCTCCTCCTTCTACTACGTCTTCCCTCTTCTTCCTCCTCCTTCTACTACGTCTTCCCTTTTCTTTCTTCGCCTCCGCTGACTTCTTTATTCCTTTTCTTCATCTTCTTTCTCCTCCTCCTCCTCCTCCAACTTCTTCTCCTCCTCCTCCTTATCCTCCTCCTCCTTCTCCTCCTCCTCCTTCTCCTCCACCTCCTTCTCCTCCTCCTCCTCCTCCTCCTCCTCCTTCTCCTCCTCCTCATCCAACTTCTTCTCCTCCTCCTCATCCAACTTCTTCTCCTCCAACTTCTTCTTCTCCTCCTCCTCCTCCAACTTCTTCTTCTCCTCCTCCAACTTCTTCTTCTCCTCCTTCTCCTCCAACTTCTTCTCCTCCTCCTACTCCTACTTCTTCCCTCTTCCTCCTCCTCCAACTACTACGTCATCCTTCCTCTACCTTCTCCTCCTCCGACTTTGTTATTCTTCTTCTTCCTCCTCCTCCTTCTCTGAGATACTTCTTCTTCCCCCTCCTCCTTCTCTTCCCTCCTTTCATTCTTTCCTCTTGTGGTCTGTTCCCTCTCATCTTCTCCCCTTCCGTCCCCTCCATCTCCACATCTTCCTCCTCCTTCTCCTCCTCCTCCTCCTCCCCCTCCTCTACCGCTTCGCCCTCTTCTTCGTCTTATGATTTTCATTGACTTCTTTTCATCTTCTTTACGTATTTACTTATTTTACTTCTTTCATCTCTTATTTTCTTTCTTTCCCTCCTCCTCTTATCCTCTTCGCTTCCTTCTTCGTCTCCTCCTTCAACTGCTTCTTAATTTCCCCCCGTCGTATTTCCTCCAGTCTTCTTTAATCTTGGTTTTACATCCTGTTCACTTCCCTTTTCAACTGTTCGTCCCCATTACACGCATGAACACACGCGCACACACACACACACACACACACACACACACATATATGCGTTTTCCCCTCCTCCGATCCTCATTCTCTCTTCCTTTTTTCCTTGCGTTCCTCTCATTCTCTCTCTCTCTCTCTCTCTCTCTCTCTCTCTCTCTCTCTCTTTCTCTCCCCTCCCTCTTTTTCCTTCTTCTCTCCCTTTCCTCTCTGATTTTTCCTTTCGCATTCATTCCCTTTCCATATTCTCCCTTCCTGATTTCCTTCCCTTCCTCTTCCCCTCCCTTCATCCACAGTCTTCAGATCTTTCCATCAGTACACAATGAAACCACATTACCAAACCATCACCACCACCACCACACCCATGCTGCCCTGACTGGCTCAATCGCTTCATCCAGCACTTCCCTCCCTTCCAAATTCCCATCTCTCCTTCCCTTCCTCCCTCCTTCCCTTCCTCCCTCCTTCCCTTCCTTCCTCCTTCCCTTCCTTCCTGCTTCCCTTCCTTCCTCCTTCCCTTCCTTCCTCCTTCCCTTCCTCCCTCCTTCCTTCCATCCCTCACTTTCACCTCTTACTCTCGTGTCCTCCTAACCCAGAGATACTCCTCCTCCTCCTCCTCCTCGTCCTCCTCCTCCTCCTACTGCTCCTCCCACTACACCTCCCACTACAGCTCCTCCTTCAGCTCCTCCTTCAGCTCCTCCCACAGCTCCTCCCACTGCCCCTCCCAGTCGCATCCTCACCCTCACCCATATCCTCATCCTCCTTCTCATCCTCCTTATCATAATCGCTGTCTTATCTTTGTCGCCATCTTTAGACTCGACCACCTTTACCGGACCCTTCCCCCTTCCTTTCCTCCTTCTTCCTTCCTCCTTCCTTCCTCCTTACTCCCTCCTTACTCCGTCCTTCCTCCTTCCTCTTTTCCTCCTTCCTTCCTCCTTCCTTTTCTTCACATTATATTATGTTCTTCTCTCTCCTGACCTTCGGATCTTCCTTCTCTCTCTTTTTTTGTTTCTTCTTCATTTTTTCTTGACCCTCTATCCTTTCTCCCCCCTCTCGCCCTTATCTCCCCTCTTGCCCCTCTCTCCCATCTCTCTCCTCGCTTCCCCTCTCCCCCCTCTTTCCTGTCTCTCTCCTCTCTCTTCCCACTCCCCTCTTTCCTATCTCCCTCAAATGATACCTTCCCTTTCTCCTTTACTCCTCGTGTACTCACTCTCTCCCACACCTTTCCCCCCCTCCATTCCCCCTCCCTTTTCCCCTCCCTCTTCTTCTCCCCTCCCTTTCTCCCTCTTTCCTCTACATTCCCCCACCCTTTCATTTCACTTTCTACCTCCTTTCCCCTTATCCTTTCCCCCCTCCCTCTCCTCCCCCCTTCTTTCCTCGTTCAACATCTTTGCTCGAACCCCCCCACTTCACGCTTCATCACTCCCCACTCCCTCTCTCCCTCCCTCCCTCTCCTCTCACCTCCATGTGGCAACGTGTACTGAAGAAAGGTCGCCCTCCAGTCGATGTTGGCCGGGTGCCAGCTGGCCTGGTTTTCATTCTGCCCCTTCCCCTCCCCCTCCCCCTCCCCCTCCTCTCCCTACCCCCTACCCCCTTATCCCACCTCCCTCGTCTTCGCCGGCGTTTGCATCTTTTCCATTTAGCCACGACTTCCACGCTCCTTCCTTCGCCGTGCTTTTGGAGCCTCGTTCCTTCGGGCGGAGGGTCCCGGCCTCCGCCTTCAGGAGTCCAAAGGGGGTGCGGGGTGAGGTCGGGGGAGTGGGGAGAGTCTTCACTCCCCGAGTGGCTTTGAACTCCGGTTCCTGTCTTCCGACTCGCCATTACTCAATTTGCACATTTCAAGAGAAGCTTCTTGCCTTGCTCTACTCCTGAAGGCGTCTCGCTTGCAGACACCCCTTGCCCCATTGCTCTTTCCTCTTCCCCTCCCCCCCACAACTCCTTTCCTCCTCTTCTCCCCTCCCCCCCACAACACCTTTCCTCCTCTTCTCCCCTCCCCTACTTCCTCTGCCTCTCTCTCTTCTACTCACTCTCCTCTTCTTCCCTAATTCCACCTTCTCTTTTCTCTCCTCTTTACCTCTCTCGTCCCCTACTTTTTCTCTTTTCTTCCATCCCCTCTCTTCCTTCTCCCACCCCTTCTCTTCCCCCACCCTCACTCCACCTGTCCCTCAACCCTCTATCCTTTACCCCACTCTCTCTCCTCCCCATCCACTCCCCCCCCTGCCCAGGCACTCACCATCTCCCCATCTCCCCTCCCGCCCACCACAAGGTCCATCTTCACCAACATACTGCCTTTTTGGTTACCACGCATGGGCAAACGCCCCCGCCCCTCCCTTGCCCCCTGCCCCCTCTGAGCCTCTGATCCCCCTCATTCCTCTTCTTCCTTCTACTCTTCCTCCTCCCCTCCACCTCTCAATCCTCTTCCCCTTTCCCCTTCTCCCCTTCCCTTTCCCTTCCCCTCCCTTTTCTCCTTCCCCCATCCCCTCTTCTTACCTTGCCCCTTCCACCTCCCCTTCCCCATCTTCGCCCATTCCCCCTACCTTTCCCTCCTCTTCATTCCCTTCCTCTTTCTGTACCTCCTCATTATCTCATCTCCCCTTTCTTCTGGAGATCAGCCGTGATTCACCGGTGCTTCTTCTGGTGTCCTCCTGTGTCCAGACCCATTAGCGCATCTTCTGCCCAGTCTCCGCCCTTGGCCTCCTTCCTCGATCTCCTCAAGGCCTCCTCTTCGTGGACCTTCGTTCTCGGTGGTCAAGACCTTCGTGGTTGTCTTGGGTTTCCCTTCGGGCACTCACGAGAGACCATGGTCAAGGCTCTAAGTCGTGGGACCTAACGTTGCCTTAAAGGAGATTTATGTACTCTTTCCATTCCCCTCATTCCATAACTCCCTCCCATTTTTCCTTCCCCCCATCCCTCCCCCCTTTTATTTTTCTTAGCATGGCTTTGTAGTGTTTTTACGACCCTAGTACCGTTTTCTATGACGTCAGTACACGTATAGCTTTGACGCAATACGCAATGACGCAATATGCTGTAGCGTATTACGTCTTTTTCATTCGAGAAAGGAGGCGCGTCATAGAAACGTCACTAGTCTCCTTTCGACCAAGAGAAGCTGCGGTCATGTCGACGTCGTTGCTGTCATTGTAGTCGTCATCATCATTGTTGTCGTCATTATTATCATCTTCTTTGTCGTTGTCGTCTTCGTTATTGTCATTGTCATCATCATTTTATTCTTATCATCTGTGTCGTCATCTTGTCTTTACCATCATCTTCGTCATCGGCGTTGTCTCGTGTTCGTCATCTTCATCGGCGTTGTCCTCGACTTCGTCTTCGTTTTTATCCTCGTTGTCGGCATTGTCTTTGTCCTCGTCGTCTTCATAGGTGTTGTCTTCGTCCTTGTCTTTTATCTTCGTTGGTTTCGTCTTCGTGTTTGTCCTCGTTGTCGGCGTTGTCTTTGTCTTCGTCGTCATGTCAACCTGAGGGGCTTGTAGAGCGCATTCATCACTTCGCCTGTCACTTCGTCAGTAATTCGATCTCGCCCGCATTAGCTCCGTCACGTCCATCCGGCCTTCACACACCTGGGAGAGTCTGCCAACATCCTTCTTCAGATCCTCTGAAGGGGAGGATGCGTCCTTCGGGAATGAAAATCTTCAGGAGTCAAGCCTTCCGAAGGCGTAATCCTTCGGGGCTCCAGTGCCAAAGTCCTCCTCTGAAGGAATCTCTTTTGGGGATAGACTTCGTAGGTTGAGTCCTTCGAGGATCCTTGCGAAGATCGGTTCCTGTGAGGATTAGACACTTCGCGGTCAAGACTCGGAGTTGGTCCTTTTGCAGTCGAGTCATTCAAGATTGACTTTATTTGGAAGAGATTCCTTTTGAAATCTGAGTCCTTTAAGGCTCGGCTCCTTTTGGACCTTGTGTTCCTTGGGGATGAATTTGTGTGTGTGTGTTGTCATATGAGGTCGGGTCCTCTTCGGGTTGCGTGGGATCCTTGTTGGGTCAGGTTTCTTTTGGGTTCGGGCCCCATTTGGATTGGGTTCCGTTTTGGGTTGGGTTCCCTCAGAGGTCTGGATCCCTTTGGCTCGGCCCTTCAGGGGTCAGGCCCCTTTGGATTTGGGCCCCTTCACGGCCGGGCCTCTTTCAAGGGTTCGAGCACATTTGACCTTCATATTCCTGGAAGCTTCTGGCCACGGTCGTCCTCCTTCTCACAGCCATCCCGCTTTTAATACACCTTCCGTATCACTTCCACTGTCTTGTGTCCGGCGCCCCCACCGTCCCCGCCACCATTTCAGATATTGCGTCCTTGCGGCCCTCCTTGCCTGCACCCGACTCCAGAAACAATGTGGACGGAGGAGAAAGGAAGAGGACGGAAGGAGTGGAGGGACAGAGGAGGAAAGGAGTGATATGGAAGAATATAGATAAAAGGAGGAGGAATGGGTGGAAGGAAGAGGTAATGAGGAAGATAAGAGCAAGGATAAGGGGAAGGAGAGAGGGAGAGAGAGTAGATGGGTGTCATGTGAAGATCCTCTGGTTGTTGGGGATGAAGATGATTAGAAGTAAATATAAAACACACACACACACACACACACACACACACACACACACACACATACACACACACACACACACACACACATACACACACTCACAGACGTCTATATGAACATTATATATATATATATGTTATACAGGGCAGAAACATGTTTGAATATACAGGTATGGAGGTGGATATGGAGGCACAGGGAGATTTTTACGATGGGATGCATATCCGCTTCAACTTGCATTGACCAGTTGCGCCAGGATCATCGCGCGCGGATGCATGCACATGCGCGCACGCACACACACACACGCACACACACACACACACACACACACACACACACACACACACACACACACATACAGACACACACACACACGCTGACACACACACGATAAAATAATTGGAAAAGAAGAAAGAATATATGATTGAAGCTGCGTGTAAACTGAACCGCAATGTAAATATGAAACGGATGTGAAATAGGAGAAGGAGGAGGAGGAGGGGGGGGATGTGGAGAGAGAAGAAGAAGAAAAAGCGAAAGCAGGAGAGAGGAAAAGAGAGAACAGAGGAGAGGGAGTGGGAGGAGGAGATAGGAGAGGAGAGGAAAGGGGAGGGTAGAGTAAGAGGGGAGAAGAAAGAGGAGCAGAAGAGAAGAGAAGAAAGGAGAGGGAAGGGGAGGGGAGAGGAAGAGAGGAGAGGGAAATCAGTGGAGGGAAGGTGAAGAGAGGAAAGGAGAGAGGGAGTTGAAGGAATGAGAGGAGAAGGGAGAAGAGAGGAAGAGAGGAGAGGGGAATCAGTGGAGGGGAGGGGAGGTGAGAAGAGAGAGAAGGGAGTATAGTGAAGGAGAGGATACCGGAGTAGAGAGAAGGGGAGAGGAGATAAGAGAGGGATAGGAGAAGAGAGGAACTCGATGGGATCCTGCTGCATGACGGTGGCGTCAGCGGCGGAAATGAAGAGGAACCGGGGAAGCGTATCGTCCAGACAAGAGACACTCGGTTGCCTTCCTTTACAGCATAGGAGTGTGTGTGTGTGTGTGTGTGTGTGTGTGTGTGTGTGTATGTGTTTGTGTGTGTGTGTATGTGTTTGTGTGTGTGTGTGTGTGATTCACCTTGGTCTTTGGATCACGTGTTGGACTCGTGATCGACAGCTATTTCCCTCGCGGAAGAGAGCTCAGAGCTCGTATGACCGTGTGTGTGTATGTGTGTCTCGTTAGCTTTTGTTTGTTTTCCTTGTTTTCTTTTCTTTTCGTAAAATTCTCTTCTTCCTGTTTTCTTTCCTTGTCCCACCGTCTCCATTTTTCATCCGTTTCTCCCTCCCCTATTTTCTTATTTTCATTTATTATTTTCCTTCTCCGGTTCGTCCTTTTTCTCTTATTCCAACTATTTCTCAGTTTCGCTTTCTCTCTTCTTCTCCGTTTGCGTTCATTTCCCTCGCGTCCTTTCCACAATTCACGCATTTCTTTCCGCCTCCTTCTATTTCTCATTTCCCCCCTTTCCACATCTCTCGTTTCTCCTTCCCAACTTTCTCTGCTCATCCTCGTTCTCGTTTTCTTCCTTTCTCCTCGTAATTGCTTTCTTTGGTCTCGCACTCTCAACGCAAAAAGGTTTCTTCCTCCTCCTCCTCCTCCTCCTCCTCCTCCTCCTCTCCCTCCTCCCTTCCTCCTCCCTTCCTCCTCCCCTCCTCCCCTCCTCCTCTTGTCTTTACTGAAATCCAAATGTCTGTGTCTTTTCCATTCGTCTGTTTCCCCTTCCTCCCTCTCCTCCTTACTTCCCCTCCTTCCTCCCTATCCTTCCTCCCAATTCTTCTTCCCCCTCCTTCCTCTTTCCTTCCTTCCTCCACCTCTCTTTTCCTCCTCTTATCTTTCCTCCACTTTGCCCTTCCTCCTCTCTTCTTCCTCCCTCCCTCCCACATTCCTCTTCCATATTCTTCATCCTTCTACATTCCTCCCCCTCTTGCGTTCCTTCCCTCCCACCTTCCTCCTCTTCCTCCTTCCAGGAATCAGGTCGTATTCCGTGAACCACACTGACGTCCAAATTTGTTTCCTTCAGCTGAATAAAATCGCTTGGGCGACGCCAAAATAAAAGTAAAAAAAAAAAAAAGGAGTCTTGGTCGATTTTTTTTTTTTTTTTTTTTCTTCTTTGACATTTGTTCCTGTTTCCTCGGCTGAATAAAACCCTCCGCGATTAGGCAAAACGAACATTGTCCAATATGAACATTGACCCATTTTGTAGATTGTCTTCTGGTCAAGTTCAAATGAAATTATTTTCCCAAAGGTGTTTTTTTTTCTTTCTTTCTCTCTCTTTTTTCTTTTTTGAGTGAAACGTCACTCCCACGGGCTTTGAGCCCATGCGGTGGTGTTTATGGAAGACACACCTTGTAGAAAAGAAGTGGAATGGTGTAGTTAGAGGAGCATAGGCAGCAGTGGCAAAGAGAGGCTACATCTGCTAGAGCGGCGGCGGACGCTCTAGTAGCTGACGGAGCTCATCGGGGGGGGGGAGGCAAACTTAGAACGTACAGGGTTCCTGATTGGTCGACATCCCCCACCCCACCCTCCACCCTATCCGTATGTTTCCAAGTTAGTTCCAAGACCAGAATAAAGATTTTATTCATTTATTATTATTTATATTGTTTTATTTATTAGTGTTTATATTATCATCATTTTTATATATTCTTTTATTTATCAGTATTATATATATTTTTTGCATCCGACCTAGTTATGGACCAAAAGATCTCCTGTCGGCATGTTTCGCCTTTGTAATCCTTTGTAAAATGCCTTATGAAAGGAATGGTTTTCCCTTGAATAATGTCATCTTGTTCCGCCGTTCCATCATTCCGTCAATGGATGTCGGTCATCTACTCCCTCTGCGAGTTTCGCTCCATCGTTCCATCTTGTATTTAAAATTCCATCTCTCTTCCGTGGATCCTATTTCGGTTATCCTTCTTGTTACACCCTAGCTCTCTCTTTTTGTAGATTTTATTTATTTACTTATATTGTCTATTTATTTTATCTATTTATGTATCTATTTGTTCATATGATTATTCATAAATTAGTTCATTTAACTGTTATTAATTTTTTCTTTTGTTTGTTTTATTTCACTTTTGTTCTCTTCTTCCGCCGGCTGCCTCCGCCGTGCCTGTCCGCCATTTTGTTTTCGTGACAGTTTCTTCTTTTGTTTTCGGTCTTCCCCGGCGGCCCGACAATTCATTTTCCGTCGGACGCGTTTCAGCTGTCGCAGCTCCAGCTTCCTTGTGGTTGCCTTCCATCATTCGCGTGTGGGGGGAGGGTGGGAGTGTTGGGGGAACCCTTCCCCCTCCTCCCCCCCACACACGCACCCCTGCCATCCTGCCCTACTTTCTCCATCTCTCATATAGTTCTCCTCCTCCTACTCCTTCTCCACCTCTTCCATCTCCTCATTTCCTTTTCTTTCTTCCTTTATCCTTGGTCTTATCCTACCTTGTCCTACTTTATCCATTTCTCATATAGTTCTCCTCCTCTTCCTCCTCCATCTGTTATTTTTCTTTCTTTATCTTTGGTCTTATTCTACCGTTTCACTAAGTTAGCCTCTCCTATGGCCTGTGTTGCCCATGTCTCCTTCATTTCTTTTATTTGCTCTTCACTTTACAACACTTTTCAATAATTTCATCCCTCCGATTTCAACACAGGGCCAACCACTAGTGCCTCTGCCACAGAGCGTGTCTCTTGTGGCGACCAACTCCTTGATGATGCCCCTCCCCAACCCCACACCTCCTTAGAGGAACCCAAGAAGAGATGCAAAGCACCAGGATGTGTTCTGGCCCGGAACGAATCCGGATGCTTGCATGGGTGCAGCCAATCGTGTCCAGGGATTATTAAGCTTCCTGGACCCCTCTGACTCACGGGGTCCCGTCTGTCCCATAGTGGTGGGTTTCGTGGTAGTGATGGGTTGGCCGTCGTCGTTGTTGTTTGGTCGTGGTGATGGTGATGGAGATGGTGGTAATGGTAGTAGTAGTAGTGGTGGTGATAATGGTGATTGATTGAGGTTGAGGTGGTGGTGGTAGTGGTAGTAGTAGTGGTGGTAATGGTGGTGGTCGTGGGGATGGTGGTAGTTGTGGTTATGGTTGATATGGTGGCGGTAGTAGTAGTAGTAGTAGTAATAGGAGTAGTAGTAGTAGTGGTGGTCGTGGAGATGTGGTGGTTGTGATTGGTGTGGTGGTAGTGGTGGTGATGATGGTGGTCGTGGGGTGGTGGCAGTTGTGGTTGTGGTGTATGTGGCAGTGGTTATGATAATGATGATGGTCGTGGGGTGGTGGTGGTTGTGGTTGAGGTTGATGTGGTGGTAGCAGTAATGGTAGTAGTAGTTTGGTGACAATAGTGATAGTGGTCGTCATCGTCACTGACTATTTCTTTTCGTTTATCTTTTTTTTCCACCACGTCACAAGACCCTCCTACACACACACTCCTTTGTCCCTCCGGAGTGACCATCCAGGCATCCACATCGCGAAGTCCTCCAGCTCTTCTTCGACGTTCTTGGTGCCTTCATTGAGAGAAACTCCCAGCGTCTATCCTTGTGGGTTCTCGTCGTTTATCAAAAGAAACTCTCATGCGAGGACGGAACCTTTACGACGTTTCGCTTGTTAGAGCGAAAACGTCGTTGCTAATAAAAGGCTTCGTCCTCACGTTTGGTGTTTCCTTTGACGGACTTGTCGGCAAATGCCAATTGCATACTTCCCGTCGCTTCCTCACCTTGAGGTCTTTCTGGAATCTTCTTTAGATGTTTGGACGTGTCATGGGGAGGCCTCCTTATGAACCACTTGCTACCGATGAAGTATCAAGCAGATGAATGGAATCGCTTGGGAGGTGGCAGAATGAATAGTGAAATGATGCTAGGTACGGAAAGGTTATTTTCTTTTATCTCGGCAGGTATGTTCTTCGTGAAAATTTCTTCAAAAGTCGTCCCACCGTCCCAAGGCCTTTTCGAAAAAACTGCCTCTGGTATCTTTCTGGAATTTCTTTCTCCAGGGGATCTCCTTGACTCGATCTTCATCCTGGCAGCGGCTCACGGTCACCATTGTCATGTGCCTTCTCACACACACGAAGCTCGTCTTTTGTGATCGATGCCTTTCGCACTGTTTGACACTGCCACATGGCACTGCTGTCACTGCAGCATGTTCATATGACACGTCCTTTGTCACCACGCTAACCTTTATTACACGTTTATTGGCGCCTCAGTGACCTTTGTTAGACGTCCTTTGACGCTGTAGTGACCTTTATTATGCATTTAGTGGCGTTGCAGTGACCTTTGTTATATGTTATTTGATGTAGTGACCTTTATATATAGTCGAAAACTCTGGTTCTACACCCTGTGACGCAAGCAACTTTATACGTTCTTTGACACTACCTACAGTGACCTTTGTTATACGTTATTTGACGCTACTATGACCTTAACATGGAGTCGAGAACTATGCCTCTTGGATGGGATTTGACTTTCTAACCACCAGTTCTGCGAGTGGTTAAGGTCTGCTACGCCATTCGAGCAATTGCACGCAGTAATTAGGGGGGACTTTTAATTCATCTGGGCTTCTCCGTGCAATGCATAAGGGAAAAGTGACCCGGGCTGAATGTTGCATGAATGTTGCAGCTTTGGTCTTGGGTGAAACGTCTGCCGATTTGGCGGGTCATTCCAAGTGGCGTAACCGGGTTCGAATCCCGCACTTCTCTCCGATTTCCATCAGTGACTCTTTCCTACACCCAACAGTCCCTAAAGCACAGAACAGGGCAAAGGTGACAGCTCTGGATGCAGCTCATCAGCGTCTCCTGGCGTAGGCTCCTCTTCCTATTAAGTGGCGGATTGCATACTGTTATAGACGCGATACATCGATGGTATTACCCCCCCTTCCCCTTCCCACTCACCCCAACACACGCACATGGGACCCATCAATACTACCCATACAGTGTTATTAGTATTGGACAGTACTGGTTACTGACTACTAGTGGTATTGATCGCGTAGGGTCTGTTTTTTATATTGTTTCGTTAATTCCTTATGGTGTTGGTTAATGTGACCGTGTTCCGTTTAATGGTGAACGGCGTAAGGCAGTTAAGGATCGAAGATACGGTGTCTTCGAAAGAATTTTATTTTATTGGTCTATTTATTTTTTATTATATATTTTCATTTTTATGTATTAATTCTTACTATTATTTTCGTTACTATTATCATTGTTATTATATATATATATATATATATATATATATATATATATATATATATATATATATATATTAGGTTTATTACCATTCCTGTTCAATTTTGCAATATGGAACGTATTAGCCTCTCTAAAGGCAATTTTTCTTTCATTGATTCAAAATTTGTCAGATATGATGGTACACCCAGCAAGGGTATCAGCATGACCCGATCGGATATCAAACACCCTGAACGAAAAACAGTGGGATATGGTCGGGTCATGGAATGGATATGCGGCGCTGAAGTCTTCAGCGTCACGTGACAGGTTTCAGGAAATCGCCAAGTGGTGGAGGGAGTTAGGGGGAGGGTTATCAGACTGAATAAAATCGCGCGATGGTAGATGGAACAAAAGATCAAAACCTCAGAAAAGGCAACGAAGGGAGTCACGCTCGAATAGGATTAAAAAAAAAAAAAAATCGCCGGAAAAAAGAAAAGTCGTAGAACTCAGACAAAAGTACAACGGGCTGTTGTTGTTGTTATTGTTGCTATGGACTGTAGTTTACCAGCGCTTCTATCCTTGTGGACAAAGTCGCGCCATTGCCTTGCCTTCTCTTATAACATGTGTTGGTATGACCCCATCACCATGCGGTCTATGGCAATCGTAGCCTGTGGTCACACTGCACCGAGCTACGTCTGTCCCAGCAGCATAATCCGGGGTTCCAGAATTGAAACAAGCCCTCCGGTATTAGAAATGTCTTGAAGGAGAACGACGACGGCAAGAACGTCAAGGAACCGAACGTATGTCAGGCCATGGGCGGTGACGTTCGTGCTGCACGCGACGTCTGGGTGAGCAACGTTGCATGTCATTCGCTTGGGGGGAGAGAGGGGGAGAGGGGAGGGAGCATGTCTGCCCCACTCCCCCCACCAGACGTAGTGTCACCAGTTCAGTAAAACCCCCACCCACCCATCCGCCCACCCACCCACTTGATCCTGGCGCTGTCTTGGGAAGTTTGGGGTGTTTGTGGGTTGTATCGTCTCCTCCAGGGATAGGCCGGTCATAAAGTGGGCCAGCAAATCTGAAGTGGACACGTGTTCGCCTGGTTATGGAGGGGATACCCGCTGCTTAAATAGAATCGTCTGGCGATAATCACTGTCTTGGAGAGCAAATGGACAGAATCGTGTCAGTCCCTTCCTTCTTTCTTCACCTCCCCTTACCTACTTCCCTATCTCCCCACTCACTCACTCCTTCCCTCCCTACTTACCTTCCTCCTTCTCTCCCTACTTCTCTCTCTCCTCCCTCCCTTATTTCTTTATTCCCTCCCTCCTCTCCCCTCCTTCCCTGCCACCTCCTTCCCTCACCCCCCTCCTTGCCTTCGTCTCACCATCCCTCCCTACCTTTTTTCTACCCTCATGGAGGCGGTTCCGCAGGCAGCCAGTAAGCGAGATCGCAATTATGACCAAGAAGACGTGACGGTGCATCGGGGACCGTCGATCAACTGGTGGTGGTGGTGGTAGTTGGTGTCCCGGGGTAAGAATTGGTGGTAGTTGGTGGTCCGGGGCCAGCGGCAGCTGGTAGTGGTAGTTGGTGGTAGTTTGTAGTCCGTGACCGAGCCACGTTTGGATGCCTTCCTCGATGTGGCTTAGCCCGGTTGAAGCCCCGGTTTTAGTCGCCAGCGTCATTTGGCGCCGGGCATTGGCGACAGGAGCCGGGGCAACGCCGCGACACTTGAGATCGGCTGACTTGGTCACATGAACATGGTGACGTGTCCATGTATTTTGTTTATTTATTTATTTACGCCTTTACCGGCCTTCGGCGACTAGCTGCTCACCGTTCAACAGCTTCACATTCTGTTCAACTGTCTTCGATAATTCTTCCCTGTTACAGTCTTTTCTCCTGATTGGTTGGTCTTCCGTCGTGACGTCATGTCGCCTCTACTTCTGATTGGCTGGTCCTCAGTTGTGACGTCATGTCTCTTCTTCTGATTAGCTGGTCTTCAGTTATGATGTCATGCAACCTTTTCAGATTTCGATTATTTCTACAAACTATTATTTTTAATATACTAATGATTTATTGGTGATGATTTGGTTCAATGTCGCGAAACTACCCCTATCAGGAGGACAGGACGGTGTCCCTCACAGAGGACTTTTGTACCGAGGTATTTATTGAACCATCCCCTGGGTTCAATTCGCCAGTGGCAGAATTCGAACCGCCATCACCTCGACCTCCGTCGCAAGTAGCGACGCCCTAACCCGTTCGGTTATTTCAACATTTGTCATATTTATTTACTTATCTGTATAATTTTTTTTATTTTCATTGTTTTATTATTACTATTATTATTGTTGTTAGTATTATTATTATTATTATTATTATTGTTTTTATTGTTACTATTATTATTTATTTGTTTATTTACTGATATGCCTTCGATCGCGTTTATTTCCAAGCGCTTTGTACAATATTTTCCTCTGCCTCTCTCTCTCTCTCTCTCTCTCTCTCTCTCTCTCTCTCTCTCTCTCTCTCTCTCTCTCTCTCTCTCTCTCTCTCTCTCTCTCTCTCTCTCTCTCTCGTGACGCTCCCAGACACGTCATTAATTTTGCAAGGCAGAGTTCTTCTCATCACAACAGACGCAAGACTCGTTATTAACCTCTTATGCCAAGCTCCTTTATTTTCGCTCTCCTCCTCTTTTGGCACGAAGATTACTTCTAGTGCCAAGATTACTTGTGGCGCCAATATTACCCCTGGCGCCAACATTACTTGTGGCTCCAAGATTACGTCTGGCATTCAAATGTGGCACTAAGATTGTTGTTAATCTAAGATTTTATGAACTCATTAGGTACTGGGACGTTCCATAAGCTGAATAAGCGTCTCGAGTATGCCAGAATAGGGTATATTGGAGTACGTTGCAGTAGCGATGTGGTTAGCCCAAAGCTGTGACGTCTCCTGACCTGAATGCTTAGGCAGAATGATATCTGTAGAGTGCGTCTTCGTAGCTAAGAAGGTCATGATAACCTCAGGGTAGGTATTGCGTTGTTAGTACTTGGTATTACTCCACGTATGATTACAATGGTCTTTCAAGACTCATTATCATGTGGTCCTTGGGGAATCCCCTCCCCCCTTCCCCCCGTGGGCGAATGAAATCACCTGGCGGCAGAGAGGATAAACGCGATTTAACTCACAAATCATCTCGATATTCCCACTTGTCCTCCACTGTTGCCACCACGTAGTTATTGCAATCGTTGTTACCAGGTTGGTTTATTAACACAGTCCCCCCCGTTCCCCCGCTGCCCCCCGGGGCTTCTCGCTCTCAATCCATTTTGTGCGGGACGTGTCCATTGTGTTGTTAAAGCTGATGGATGATGTGTTGTCACTTTGTGTACTTAAAGGCGATGTCTTATGTAGAAGCTCCCCGGAGGTTATATGTACTTCAAGCTGAAGACTCATGTAGATGAGCTTTGTGCTCCGTGTGTGCTTAAAGCTGATACTCCACCCAGTGCTTCGATAGGCCCCGAGGGAGGATCACGTGTTGACGTCCTCCTCCACCTCCTCCTCCTCCTCCTCCTCCTCCCTCCTCCTCCTCCTCCTCCTCCTCCTCCTCCTCTTCCTCCTCCTCCTCCTCCTGGTGATGCCCTTGCAGACACACGTGGTTCATTAGCGCAAGTTAAGCGACGGAGTGGGTCGCTAAGGAATTGAAGTAAACAGTGGAGAATACAAATGGAGATCTAATTCATGATGCTTTGCTGGGATGACTCTTTTTGTGTGTGTGTGAGTGTGTGTGTGTGTGTATGTGTGTGTGTTCATGTCTTCGTCTTGCAGTGGCGTGGACTACCTGTGTGTATGGACTTGTATGTCTACATACATCTATATGGAATGCGTATATATATATATGCATATATGCCTGCATGCATATACAGGTTCCATACATGCATACACTTTCCTTAGTATTTGAACATCCTTAGCCTCATATATATATATACTGTATATATATATATATATATATATATATACTGTATATGTATATATATGTGTATTCATATATATGTATATATGTATGTATATACATATATATATATATATTTATATATATATGTATATATATATGTGTTCATATATATGTATATATGTATGTATATCTATATATATATATATATATATATATATATATATATACATGTATATATATATATATATATATAGATATATAGATATCTTCTCCAGGCCATCACTTCTTCAGTCAATGGCCTGACCCTCAGAAGGGACATATCAAGACGTAGAGCCATTATTTGGCTATTGATTTCATCTCTCTCCATGTTTACTCTACGTGGAGGGGCAATATGTCGGGTGTTTGTCTTATTCTCTTGTTCCCGATAGGCGAACCTCCATTGTGTAGAGAAAGATCACATGCAAACATGCATACATACATACATACATATGTGTGTGTATATTTTATATATATATATATATATATATAATGTATATACATATATATATACATATATTGCATGCATGCATGCATACAAAATGTGTGCGTTTGTGTATATGTGTGTGAAAATGTACGAGTATTTATGTGTACGGATATTTATGTATGTCTGTATATGTATAAGGTGTACACAGGCCACAGACTAACTCTCGTACTAAACTTTACATAGATCCACTTCGGCCTGTGCAAAGGCGTTCGGTGGTTGTCCTTCACCAGCTCGTTCTCGAGATTACAAAGGACGGAGGAAGTTCCTGCCTCTAAGGGTTAGACCTTTTTCCTCCTGGGGTTTTCCCCGAACTCGTCACTGGTTCCCCGAAGAGATGCACAAAGACAGGGTACATTCTTCACGTCCTTGGACCTTTGTACTCACCAAACCACCATAGCTTTATTCCTATTTTGACCTTTTATTAAGATTGGTCAAACAACTAAGGCATCTGGATGAGTTCCGTGCTTGAACCTTTGTCAGGGTGTGAGAGAGCATCCCTTAGCCTTTGTCAGGGTGAGAGTACCCTACATATTTCACTCCTTTTTTTTCCTCGACTTACAAAGGTCGCCTGTATTGTTCACATCTCTTGACCTTCCTCGCCTCGTAGCTGGTGCTGCAGCTCTGGAACTTGACGGAAAGCACAAAACAACAACAGCAGCAGCTGCAGTCTGTGCCTTCATACCTCAGACCGCTCCTAACTTTCACACAACCGCCAACTTTAACAGCAAAACCTGTAGAACTCCGGTTCTCCGCTTTTGTTTGTTTATATCTTTATTTTGTTTTTATTTCGTATTATTTCATTTTCTATTTCTTGTATGATAGGTTTTACTTGTATTTATTCATTTATTATATTTGTTTTTTATATTCAGTTGTTTATATTGTTCGTTTTGTTTATTCATTTATTTATATTTATCGTTTTTCGTATGCTCTGTCTTTTGGCGCTGCATCTCCGTATTCTTTTTTCTATCTCCGTCTTTCTCAACCTGCAACTCGTTAGCCCCATCAGTATGAGACTCTGTCCCAAGCTGAATGAAATCACCTGGATAAAGGATTACAATCCAGCCATTGTCACTTCAACCCTTTAACGGTGATGGTCTCCACTAAAGAGAACAAAATCGTCTGGCGTCAGGCAACAAAATCGATAAATGTGAATTTTTCGTCTCGGTTGTCCGTTTAACGCAGAAGCTTTGTTTTCACACATGATCCCATGCTCTTATGAATTGCTGTTCTTTAGCTACAAGGAGAAGACTACTTCAGAGGTAAATAAAATCGCTGCATTCACTAACTCTCACTGTGTCCCCACTAAAGAACCTCTGGGGACATCTAAGACTTTGTTAACCACAGACGGAGAAGAACTGGGTTAGCATTAACCGAAACAAGTTAATTAAGGTTTTCCTAAACTGTTCAACGTCGTCTGAGTTTGATGAATACGATTTTGTTGCATCATCTTCGTCAGTCTTAACGTTGATGGGTGAACATTTGTGTCGAGGCGGATGGCAGATTGGGGTGCCCAATTAGAATAAAAGAATACATTTTTCTTTTCTTTTGTTTTTTGCCTTTTTTTTTTAGGGGGAAAGGGGAAAAGTTGAGGGAAAGATCTAAGCCAGGTTGAGAAGACCAATTAGAATTTAGAAAAAAATGGGGAGGGGGAAAAGTTGAAGGGTTGATTTAAATAGATTGGGTTCCTTTCTTGAGGTAATCAATAGCACTATATAACGTACGCGTTTGTGAAAACACGAAAGGGACTCACGCCAGGAAACGCTTAGCCGAAACCGTCGTTTTTCTTCCGTATGTTTAGGTGTCCAGGTCAAGTAGCAGCCATTGGAAGGCGTTAGGGATGGAACCCGGGACTCGGCAGGTAAGAGGCAAGGGTGAGACCCATTGTGCCACACAAGAATACCTGTGAAGTTTTTTCAGTGCGATGTAGAACTTCATTCGGATATTGCATGGCGCCCTTGACATACTTATACTTCACCTTATCCTCTTCCTCCTCCTCCTCCTCTTCCTCTTCCTCTTTCCTCCTCCTCCTTCTGTTTCTTGTAACCCTTCTACTCCTTATTGTCATTGTCATCACCCAAGGTCCACCAGACATTAAGAAAAAGAACTAAAAGGACACAAAAACCACTGTGGTGTTCTTCCACCACCACCAACCACCCACCACCATCACCACCATCACCACCACCATCACCACCATCACCACCAACACCACCACCCCCATCATCACCAAGACCACCACCATCACCACCACCACCACCACCACTACCATTACCACGTCATCCTTCCCATATCAATCGACCAACCTCTAGCATGTCGCTCTGTTACTCTTCATCGACGTCTAAGAACTTCGGCCTTGCACGTCGAGACGACATCGATCTTAGTGTGTTCTCTACCCTCGAGTAGGATCCGAGAAGCCGCTCCTTTATCCTCCTCCCGAAGGTGTGATTAGCACGTGCTCCACGAGCACGGGCAACTCCTCGAGGGGTACTTGGCCCTGCTTGCGAGTGGAGTTAATGCTTCAAGTGTTACTACTTGCTTTTCGAGGACCAGCTTGGGGGAGTTTACGAAAAGATGATTAATATAAGGAAGGGTGCTTCTGTGTGTGTGCGTGTGTGTGTGTGTATGTATGTATGTGTGCGTGTGTGTGTGTAAAATATATTGAACCATAGAGAAACTATCAAAATGAAACTGTCCTCCTTATTTAATTTGAAGAACTTTTTTCAACGATTGTAATTCTTTATAGTTATATACTATGAAACTAGTTAACTAATTAAAATATGAATGTTGCGCATTTGAGTGTTTCACCTCTCTCTCTCTCTCTCTCTCTCTCTCTCTCTCTCTCTCTCTCTCTCTCTCTCTCTCTCTTTCTCTCTTTCTCGCGTTCTATCTCACTTCCCTTTTTTTCATTGTTCTCTTTTCTTTAATCCGTGAGCAAAATTTTCGCTTTCTTTGCCGCCGCCAGCTGCTGCAGCTCTAAAGTCCTCGAATCTCGGGAGGGACTCAACGTCGCTTCCAGTTCTTCCTCCTTCCTCTCTCTTTCTCCTCTCTTCCCTCCTTCCTCCTCCCACCTCCTTCGTCCCTCTTCCCCCTCCTCCCACCTCCCACCTCCCGCCTCCTTCGTCTCCCTCCTCCCACCTCCCACCTCTCACCTCCCTCCTCCTTCCTTCCTCCCTTCCTCCCTCCTCCTTCCTTCCTCCCTTCCTCCCTCCTCCTTCGTCTCTCCTCACGTCTCCCTCTTTTCTCCCTCTTCCCTCCTCGTACCTCCCACCTCTTTCGTCTCTTCTCACGTTTCCTCCTTCCTCTTCCCTCCTCCGTCCTTCCTCTTCCCTCCTCCCTCCTCCCTCTTCCCTCCTCCCTCCTTCCTTCCTCCTCCCTCCTTCTTCCTCCCACCTTCCTCCTCCTTCCTCCCTCCTCCCTCCTCCCTTCTCCTTCCTCCCTCTTCCCTCCTCCTCCTCTTCTCCTTACTCTTCCTATTCCTAATGTTCCTCCAGGTACTTTTTATTAATTCTACCACTCCAGCTCCTCCTACTCATCCTCCTACTAATCCTACTTCTACCCTTACTAATCCTCTTAATACTAATAATTGTACTCGTACTTTTCCTCCTCTTCCTCTTCCTCCTCCTCCTCGTCTTCTTCCTCCTCCTCCTCCTCTTCCTCCTCTTCTTCCTCCTCCTCCTCGTCTTCCTCCTTGTCTTCTTCATCGTCTTCCTCCCTCCTCTTCCTTCTATTTTCCTCACCTCCTCCTCGGCATCCCCCTATTCTTTTCTCGCTCCTCCTCCTTCCTCCTACTCTTTACTTTCCTCAATCCCCCCTCTTCTTTTTTCCTCCCACCAACCACCCTCCTGCCCCTCCTCCTCCTCCTCCTCCTCCTCCTCCTCCTCCTCCTCGGTGGTGATGATGGATGGACCTGAAGTGAAAACTCGAGCGAGAGTAATAATGTGAACCGGGTGGGTGCCACCATATATATATATATATATATATATATATATATATATATATATATATGGTGTGTGTGTATGTGTGTGTGTGTGTGTGTATTATTCTCGTTGTTTCCAGCCCCCACCTGGCCTCGGCACGGACTAGAAGGTCTTCCCTCTTTTGTTCACCCATTGCCAGTGAAGACTGGAACGTGCACAGGGACCGGGGAGTGGGGATTAGAGTAACACAGGGGCTGGGGAGCGAGGAGGATGCGGACCCTGTGGAGAGGAGTCCACGGCTGAATGAAGTCGCCTGTACAAAGCCTCAAGCGTGTGATCACGTGTTAGTTATATTCGGAAACGCTTCACTAAAGGAGTTCCCCCTCAAATGAATGAAATGCCCCGGAGGCAGCCAGGACAAACGACCAAGATGAAACGCAACGAAAGGGTTTGTGTTTTCTGGGAGTTTGATAAGAACATAAGAATGAAGGAGACTGAAAGAGGCCATAAGGCCTACACTAGACAGTTCCATGCCTTATTACCACCTGTCATCCCCAGCCATAAAGTCCAACCTTTTCTTGAAAAAAAAAAAAAAAAAAAAAAAAAAAATATATATATATATATATATATATATATATATATATATATATATATATATATATATATAATAGCATTTGAGTAGAAGATAATATATATATGTGGACCATGGCAGTAAAAAGTAGATAATGAATATATATATATATAAATAGGCAAGTGAATAAATAGTTGGGACAAAGGAATAGAAAACTAAATGAATTGAAAATTAATGTTAATGGGCAATGAAATCAATCAATCAATCTTACGATACTGATAAAGTTTTAAGAAGAGAACATTCACAAGAGTACCTTCCTGCTGGCGCCAACACCGTTGTCGCTGTCCCTCAGCCCCCTCCTCCTCCTCCTCCTCGTCCTCCTCCTCCTCCTCGTCCTCCTCCTCCTCCTCGTCCTCCTCCTCCTCCTCCTCCTCCTCCTCCTTCTCCTCTTCCTCCTCCTCCTCGTAGTGAGTCATTCTCGCAGTGTGGGGTCTTTGTCCTGGACACATGTGCGTTCGATTCCAGGACTCGGCCATGGAAGGTCACGTCCGCATGTGTAACGGCAAACCGAAATGCCGTGCCGTTACATGCCGTTGCCGTCACGTAGTGTGACGATGGGGGAAGGGTTGTTGGGTTGCGATGCGTGGTTGCCTTGGAGAGATCATGAATATTAAACTGTGGAGGAAGGGTGACTGGGGAGTGGGGAGATTGGGAGAGGGGGGTTATTGAATGGGGAGAGGACGTGGTGGTGGGGGGGAGGTCATGCCAAGTGGATCTGACCGGTGGATCTATTAAAGTGGATCGGGAGGCAATTTGGTAGGAAGTTCAGCGGTTAGTGGATGGGGAGGGGACATGGCTGGGGGGTCATACTAAGTGGATCTGAGCGGTGGATCTGTTAAAGTGGGTCGGGGTAAATTAGTAGGAATCTCTTAGTGTTTTACGAGGGACTCTTCCTATACGAATGAAATCGTCGCGATAAACAGAACATATCTTTGTTCCTGGGTCAGCCTTCAACCGAATGAGGTCATATGAGGTCACGGGTTTCAAGAGGACCTACGAACACAAAGGAAAGTTTCAAAACTGAATAAAATCACCTGCCGTCAAGCAGACTGGAATTATTATAGTGGGCAGCTGGTACAGTGGGTACCCGAGGTGATCCAAGCTGGTGCAACCTCAGATGGTTGAGGTTGGTCAGACGAGGCAGCTGGTTGTGTTCCCAGCATTAGCCAGCTGATCTGGTCAAGAGATAGGATCAGCTGATGGATCAAAATAGCTACAGAGATAGGAATCAGTTGCATTGGATTAACTTTAGATCAGCTGCATTGCGGAAGGCGTGGGTTCGTATAACTTGGGGTCACGTTTAACCAGCTGCTCGTCGCTGGTGAGGGTCAGACGGTCGTGCAGCTGCACTCGACCAGACACGGGTCAGCTGTCTGCCGCTGTAGATGAATTAGTGGTGCTGTTCTCTGCGCTGAACTCAGCTCAATTATCCTGAAGTGGTCGGATTGCCTCGGAGGCGGAGGGTCACAGAGGGACGGGGGAGGAGGGGCCAAGAGATGAGGAGCCTACGCCAGGAGGCGCTGAGTAGCTGCGGCCGAAGCCGTCACCTTTGCGTTGTCCCCTTGGACTGTCGGGGCTGGTAACAACAGTCTCTGCTGGGAATCGGAGAGGAGTGCGGGATTCGAACCCATAACTAAACGAATGCTAGACTAGCATGCTTCCGATTAGGTGAGTGGGTGATTGCATGGGTGAGGGAGGGCGTGAGGGGAGGATGGTGTGCGGGTGAGGTCAGGGGTAAGGCATATGTGGACGAAAGTGGGTGGAATAGTGTCATACGCGGGCCAGTAAAGGTGGAAGTGGAGTGGATGTTATGTGGATCACTACAAGTGGATAAGCTGGGGGCGCTGAGTGGATTGGAAAGGGGGGGTTGTTGTGTGGATTAGAAAAGCGGGTGGCGCTGTATGGGCCATCACAAGTGGAAAGTGGGTGGACGCCGTGTAGGTTATTAAAGGTGGAAGGGTGGAGGCTGCTGTGTGGGTCATTAAAGGTGGTAAGGGGGTCGCCGGTGTGATGTGGATCAGAGTGGATGGAAGTGGGACGCTGTGGGTCAGGAGCGGGTCTGTGGATTTGCTGAGACATGCAAATGGCGGAGGTCGGGAGAGTTACGGGTAGGCTGCGTGGGCTAAGACGCCCGTGGGCGAAACCACCGCCGCCCATACATCTCCACGCTCCCAGGAAAAGGGCTCTTTTTGTCTGCCCTTTTCTTTGGTGGAACGCTCTCTCTCTCTCTCTCTCTCTCTCTCTCTCTCTCTCTCCCTCCCTCTCTCCCTCTCCCTCTCTCTCTCTCTCTCTCTCTCTCTCTCTCTCTCTCTCTCCCCCATCTCTCCCCCATCTCTCTCTTTCTCTCCCCTATCTCTATCTCTCTCCCCTATCTCTCTCTCCCGTATCTCTCTCTCCCGTATCTCTCTCTCTCTCTCTCCCCCCTACCTCTCTCTCCCCTATCTCTCTCTCTCCCTCTCCCCCCTACCTCTCTCCCCTATCTCTCTCTCTCTCCCTCTCCCCCCTACCTCTCTCTCCCCTATCTCTCTCTCTCTCTCTCTCTCTCTCCCTCTCTCTCCCCTATCTCTCTCACTCACCATTTCTCTCTATCTTTCTCTCTCTCTCTCTCTCCCCCCTATCTCTCTCTTTCTCTCTCTCTCTCTCTCTCTCTCTCTCTCTCTCTCTCTCTCTCTCTCTCTCTCTCTCTCACCCACATCAACTCCGTTGTCGTCGTGTCGATAAGAATCTGAGAACGATATCAAGTGCTGTCATCGTCTCCGGAAAGATTCTGTCAGGTATGGCAGTTACTGAATCTCGTAAAAGGAAACATATTGAAAGCTGTGACAACACTTATTAGGGTGACACGTCAACAGGGTAGGCTTTGTCGGAAATGTCGTCTATCAGTTAACAAATTTCATAAAAGGAAATCTGTGACAACATTTATTTGGGTGATGGCACGTCGGTAGTATAGGGATTGGAACTAAGACAAAGAAGAGGAAGAAGAAGAAGAAAAAGAAGAAGAAGAAGAAGAGTTTCTCGAACACCTGATGACGCGTCACTCTTCATTCCATATCTGTGGGGAGTTCAGAACTCCTCCCATGGGGAGTTGCCAACCGGAAAGTGGGGGAAGGAGTCTCCCCTCTTGAGGAAATCACTTGAAGGGGGAGAGAGAAGGACGCTCCCCCTTGGGTGATGTTGACGAAGGGAGCTGAGGGGTGGGAACCGTCCCCTGGGAGGGGAAGGGGGGGTGTTACCAGACGAGGAAGGAGTTTCTCCACCCCACTCCCTACTTCCTTGTACAGGAAGGGGGAGTCAAATGGGAGTCTTGCACCTCCAAGACATTTCAGTGAATCGACCTAGGATATAAGATTATAAACTCAGTAATTGAAGAAGGAGGTGAGGACCCTACGCCAAGAGGCGCTGAGTAGCTGCGGCCGAGGCCGTCGCCTTTGCCCCTTTTATGCGGTTTAGGGAGGGTTGGAGCAGGTGGCAGTCACTGCTGGGAGTCGGAGAGGATTACGGAACTCGAACCCAGAACTAAGCGAATACGGGACCAGCACGCAACTGGTTATGCCATCAGCGTTGATGGATTATTAGGTTATAGACAAGGTGTACTAGGTGTGTGTGTACGTGAGAGAGAGGTTTCTGTCTACGTACTACCTGAGCAAAACTACTCCCGTCTTAGATGCGACGGAAATGAAACCCGTCTCCTCCCCCCTCCCCCTCCCTCTCCCCCCTCCCCCCACCCCCCGGTCCCCATTTACGCTCAAGACTGTACGGCATTATAGTGCTCCAAGGAGACTCTTCATTAGGCTCGGAAAGGAAAAGGCTGTTTTATTGTATTCGTTTTTTTATCTCTATTTTTTCATTTGTTCATATTTATTCATTTGTTATTTTTGTTTTGTTTATTCTATTAAATTTTATTTTTATTTATCCTTTTGTTATTCTCATTTTATTTCCTTTATTTTGTATTTATTCTATTTATCTATATTATTCATTTTGTTTATATTTTTTGTCTTAATTTTGTCTTATTTTTTTCAATTTCATTATTATTTTCTTCTCGACTGCCAACATGGACGCCAGTTCCACTGGCGCCGGCGACGCTGCTCGGCCTGGGCGAGAGGGAATAGTCACTCCGTCTACAACCACCACCCTGGCGAAGCTAGTCGATGATTGACTTATCGATTATTTTTCGGCGTGACGTCACTCGCCGACGTCGGCGGGGGCAGGCTGGCGCGCGTGACAACATACACCGCCGTTATGTTGTCACGGGAACGGCCGACGTTGGCAAGACGCCCTAGACGTCCAAGTGCCTGCCCTAAGGTAGCTCAGAGTTTCTCGTGTTTGTGACGTCATAGCCTCCCTTATAGGAACAGTGACGTCACTGTGACGTCATTTACCTTATGGATCGTGACGTCATAAGAACTCAATGCTCATAAGCTGGAGGTAAATGCGTCGGCTGGGCGACCTTTGGGCTTTCGCTCAAGGTTTGATAATACGGCCCAAAGGGCGGGAGGAAGAGGAGGAGGAGGAAGAGGAGGAGAAGGCCAGAGAGTCTGCGTTCTATTCCAGTTCCATTCCGGAGCGGAACAATTCGTTTTCCGAAAGCTTTTTGCGGCCGGAATCTAGAAATCGGAACAAGGTCAGACACAAAATGGAATAGTGGAATTCAGACTGAAGAGAGAGAGAGAGAGAGTCGCGTCCTCAGTCTCCAGGCTACAGCCAGGCTACTTTATTCAGCTCGCGGAGGTGTCATCATGTCTTCAAATGATTTAAATCACTTGAGGAGAACCCTTCCGTTCGTTGAGGAGGCACTCTCACTGGTGGAGGCACCCCTGCAATACCATGGAGCGCTGTATAGATGACAGTAATAGATGATTCGTGAAGGCTCAACCCTGGTCTGAATAGGTTTTGGGTCGGCCGAGACCCCACCCCACTGCCAGGGACTCCATCACCACCTCCCCCCTCCTCCCAGTTGGTCTCTTCTTGGGTTCCTCCCCTCGGTGAAAGAGCCTCAGTTTCAGCGCTGAAATGAGAAGATCCTGATTGACGTCAGATGGTAGGACCACGGCGCCTTTTCTGTTGCGAGCAAGGTGCCCCCTCAATCATCCCCCCTTCTCCTCCTCCTCCTCCTCCTCCTCCTCCTCCTCCTCCTCCTCCTCCTCTTTCTCTTCCCTCTGCCGTTGCCATGGTATCTCCCACCCCAACGCGTGCCCCTCCTTCTCCTCCTTTCTTCTCCTCCTCTTCCTCCCTCTCCTCCGCCTCCTCCTCTTCCCCAAACTCCTCTTCCCCCATCCCCTTCTCCTCCCCTTCATACTGTTCCTCTTCCATTCCCCCCACCCTCACATCTTCCTTTGATACATCCCTACCTTTCTCTCTTCCCCTCCTCCCCTTCCTCTTCTCCCCTTCCCCTCCTCTTCCTCTCCCACCCCCCATCTTTCTTCCGCCCGCCCACCCGCCCGTCAGTCCGCCCTCCTGCCGCCCGTACTACGTCGTTTGGCCACAACTCCCGTGCGCCGCGTAAAGGGCGCGCGCAGGCTTACTCCGCCTACTACAGGAGCTGGCGATGGCGAGACCGCCGGAGACCGCAAGCCGCAGTGCCTGGAGGTCCAGACAGGGACCAGTGCCACCGAGAACCTGCGAATATGGGACAGAGTTAGCATTGGCACTAACAGGTCCAAGGCAATGGCACTAAGGAGACTTTCGAGTATTGCATGCTTTGCCACTGCGGGTGCCAGACTATGGCACTGGGGGCAGAGGACCCGTGGAAAGTGCCACCATGGGAAGCTTGGGATGGTGTTTGGGACTGTGAGTAGGAAGCTGTGGCGCTTAAGGAGAGTAAGGGCCTAGGGGACAGTCACCAGGAGCTGAGGGGCACTAAATGCGGAGCAAAGTCACCTGGAAGATAGAGGGTGCAAGTAGGAGGTAGTGCCAACTGAAGGGAGGCTGCGAGTAGTGCCAATAGAAGATAGTCATCGAATAGGAAGTGCCAGCAGAAGAGAGGGTGGAAGTAGGGAGTAATACTAACAGAAAAAATGTTACGAAAAGTACCAGAAAAGGGGGCTGGGCATGTAGTGCTAACAGAACAGGAGCTGCAAACAGGAAATAGTGTCAACAGGAGAGAGGCTGTGAATAGGAAGCAGTGCCAACAGAAAAGAGGCTGCGATTAGAAAGCAGTGCTAACGAAAGATAGGCTATGATTAGGAGTTCGTAGCAACAGGAGAAAGGCTGCAAGTAGAGCGTAGTATCAACGGAAGAAAGATTGCGAATACGGAATTAGGTCAACAGAAGAGAGGCCACAAATATGAGGCGATGCCAAGAGAAGAAAGGGTCTGAATAGGTTCCAGTGCCAACAGAAAAGAGACTGCGAGTAAGGCGTAGTGCCAGGGGAAGAGAGGCTGCAAGTAAGGAGTACAGAAAAACTGCGGACAGGGATTAGTGACAACACAAGAGAGGCTGCAAACAAGGTGGTTGAGAGGGTCGGGCCATCAGGAGCATAGGGGCTGTGAATAGGGAACAGTGCCATCACGAGGGGAAATGTGAATAGGACAGTGCCATCAAGGTCAGAGAGACAGGAGGTTGTGCCGGGATGGGAGGGTGAGTACCGAGATGGCTTCTGATAGGTCAGTGCCACATGTATCGTGGTTGTTGCCGGAGGGGAAGGGGGGATTTGATCACTCTCACTTGTTTCGCAGCGGGGGGCCTGGTGTTGGACCCGCGTAGGCACTGGTGGTTCGTGTGACAAGCCGGTTTCAACCCTATCGCGTAGGTGAATGTTTATCTCTGGCGATTTATTTTATTCTATTCTGTTCTATTTTGTTTTGATTTCTCTTTCTTTCTCTGGATGATGTTTTTTGTAATGATACAGGCGGTTTTATACGGCTGAGGGATGGGTCTTTGGGGTGGATATATTAAGATGATCTGGATTGACTCAGGAAGGTCACAGGATGCCGGTCATGTCCTGGGTTATGTCAGACGAATTTAGTCGTCTAAAAGTCGACTTCTGGACAAGAGTGATTAAAATTACATCTATTAACCCTTTCTGCCTTGTGGCTTACTTGTTGAACTTTCTAGTTAATGTAAGATGGCATTATGATGTTTTAATTTGGCGAGAGGATCACACACACACACACACACACACACACACACACACACACACACACATATATATATATATATATATATATATATATATATATATATTAGTTTATATATATATATATATATATATATATATATATATATAGAGACTGAGGCTATTTTGAATCTACAACTAACAACCACACACGCGCGCGCTCAAACACACACACACACACACACACACACACACACACACACACACACACACACACACACACACACACACCTGCGCACACACTCAGGAGCACACACACAGGCGCACACACACACAGGCGCACACACACACAGGCGCGCGCACACACATACACACACACACACACACACACACACACACACACACACACACACACACACACACACACACACACACACACACACACACACACACACACACACACAGACTGAGGCTATTTTGAATCTACAGCTAACAACCACACACGCGCGCGCACAAACACACACACACACACACACACACACACACACACACACACACACACACACACACACACACACCTGCGCACACACTCAGGAGCACACACACAGGCGCACACACACACAGGCGCGCGCACACACACACACAGGCGCGCGCGCACACACACACACACACACACACACACACACACACACACACACACACACACACACACACACACACACACACACACACACACACACGCACACACACGCACACACTCACACACTCACATATGGAGCCAAAGGCTATTTTGAGCCCACAACTGGCTGGCTGAAGCCCCCGAGGGAAAAGTTCAGCGGCCATCAGAAACACAGATATCCTTTTTTGACTTCGACCTTTGACAGCAGATGGGGTCTGAATGGTCCTCAGGTCGATTCCCTCGCTTGGACGTACCTCACGCTGGGACAGATTTTCTGTATCTGTCCCCACCCCCCTCCGAAACCCATATATATATATATATATATATATATATATATATATGTATATCAAAGGCCTTTTCCATCTTGTGAGGGATGTGACTAAGTCGAATTTGACTAACTTTATATATATATATATATATATATAAATATATATATATATATATATTTATATATATCTCAAAGGCCTTTTCCATCTTGCGAGGGATGTGACTAAGTCGAATATGACTAACTTTATTGATATATATATATAAACATTGTAACCTGGTTTAAGGATGCTGTTCAGGCTAAAACATGTGATTTTACGCAGTTGGAGTGAAGGTGGACTACTGTGTGTGTGTGTGTGTGTGTGTGTGTAGGGAAAAGGGTGTCTGCAGAGAACAGTTCTTGAAAGAATAGACGGTAGAACATATCAGCTCAAAACCAAATTGTCGAGAACTCTCCCGAAACAACCAAACTCGAAAACGTCTTAAGTCATGGGTTGCGTTAGACATCAGAGAGGAAATTGTTTTGTAGTCAATGCACAATGACTCATAATTGCGATATCAGGAGTGTTTACGTAGAGCTTGCCTGTGAAGCTTGAAGTGTTTGTATTGGACAGGGATGGGCAACACTTGGTAAGCACGTGAGAGTACGCACTGTGAAACCCAGAGTTTAACTTAAAAAGAAATAACTAATAAACATCCAGATTCTCTTGTAGGGCCATTGGTAATCGCATACCTTGGGAGGTAAAGGGAGGAGGGGCAGACTCTTAGTTAGGCCTGTAATTTTATTTCGTTGACACGCGTGAATTTTTTGTATCAAAGGTTTAGCTGATTTTGGCACCTACGCTTAAAAAGTTATCCCAGGTATAGGATATGTGTGAGGCTAGAATTAGAAATGTGAGGTACCGGGCGAGACTAGCCGAGAGACGGTGCTTTTGGGTGTTTTGAGGGCACCGTGCGAGGCTAGAAGTGGTTAAGATGAAGGTGTGGCTTTGTTGCGAGGCTAGAAGGGGTGATAGGTCGTGAGGCAAGAGGTGATAGCAAGGTGCTGTAGATGGAGGTGATGTAGTGTTTGGAATGAGGGATTAGGGAGGGAATAGAAATGCCCAACTCTTTCTGTGGTTATGAAGACTTCTACAGTTAAGTTAGCCTACCGAGAAAAACAACCTTACACAGATAACAATTAACTCTCACTGCGAATTTTTTTTTATCAAGGTTGATTAAGTGAGCTGGCGAGGTGTAGTCCTTAGTGCGTATGTTCCTTTATACCCGTCATAGCGACATCAACACGACGCTACTCAAACGTCGTGAACTAAATTTTCTTTTTCATAGTTAAAATATCTTGTTCCCAAGTATACGGTTTACAATTCTTATACACGAAAATGCCACATGATGTCAAGTAGATATTGCATGTTAAAGAGTGTGGCACACTCGGCAAATGATATTTTGTCGACAGTGAAGACTGGATCGAGCCCGCGACATGACGTCATCTCGTCTCTTTTGAACGGACGCAAACGAACGGCCGTCGACGTTCAGGCCGTGTTGAACGAAGAACGTGCGTGATTGAACGTGCGTGCAAGGGGAGAGCAGTCATCGCATTATCGGTGCGTGCCTGACAAGTTATTTCGTGAACGACAGACTGTTTTTGATCGATTTGTGTAATTATGTTCCGGTGTAATGCCTCGTATATAATATGTCCCCTTACTTGGTATAAGCCAACCGCATCAAATTTCCCCTCGAACGCCTCTTCCCTTATTACCAATAATCACCATCCCCACCCTTCCATGCACGCCACCATAACCATTTGGTATGCAACCATTAATTCACCATTGCCTCACCATACCATTACAAATGGTCGCCCACCTGCATCCTGTATACAGCCCAGCCCGGTGGAGCACGCCCAGCCGATGTCGCCTCGCATAAATTCTAGCTGGTAGGGGCACGTGGAGGAGATCGATAAGGTGCCTTGTAGTGTATGGGTATAAATGGCAACACGTTATTAATACAGAACGAAATTGACATGGGGAAGTGGGATGCCAGATGGTGGGTGTGGGAGGAATGCGAGGGTGGAGAGAGTGGAAGGGTAGAAAAGAAAGGAAAAACATAACGGAAAAGAAATAAAGCAGGAGGTAATGAAGAGGAAGAGGGAACAAGCAGTAATTACACAGACAGACAAGCGCAAAAGAAAGATAAGAGGAACCCGACAACAATTGATAAAAATAGAGAGAGAGAGAGAGAGAAGGGGAGAAAGACATGGGGGTCAATGAATAAGAGACCTTCTGGATAAAGGGGGGTGGGGGAAGGTAGCGGGAGTGGGAAGGGGGGGAGAGGAGGGGAGTGGGGGGAGGTCACTCAAGGATCTGGTTAAGAAACCAGAAGGGGGAGGAGGAGGCTGTAGTTCTTGGAATGGTAGTTGGGGAGAAGGAGCTGGAGGGATGAAGAAAGTAAAAGTGGGTTGATGGAAGAGGGAGTTGAGTGGTGGTGGTGGTGGTGGGGAGGGGGGAGGAGAGAAAACGAAAGAAGAAGAGGAGAAGGAGGAGGAGGGGGACGGGGACGCGACCTTAGTCGTTGCAGCAACCGATATTTGATATGGAGCTCCTCCGTGTGTCGACGTCGAATGTCTGGCGATGCGTGAAGCATATTAACTTCGTCTGGAAGGAGGGGAAGGTGTCTGGAGCCTATGATTGGGACATTATCTCCCATCCGTGCCCAAAGCACCCTCACCCCCTACTGAATAGAATCCTCTGGAGCCAGTGCGAATGAATTTCGAGGACGTCGGCCATAAGTGGGTTAAGATATTTTCATCTAATCGTCCCCGGGGTCTACTCTCAGCTGAATAAAATCATCTGCCGAAGAAAAAACTGAGAGGCAACATGATGGGTTAGAAGTTCTGGAAAGGGATTTTGACGCCATGGGAAGGGTACCAGAATGCGCAAGGAGTCTCCTGGCGCCACGGGAAAGATGCCATATGGCGCCAAAAGGGTTCTGGCGAGGGGTATGGATGTATGGCAGACTTGGTGTCAGGCGAAGGGCATTGATATAAGATAAGTTTTGGCTTCAGTGAAATGTTCTTTGAAATATGGGAAGTAAGTTCGAACTTTGAGAGATAAGTTGGATATTATTTAACCCTTTAAAGACGTGAGGTTCTTCAAAGCAAAATTAAATTGTCTGGCGACAGAAGATCCTTTGTGACAAGTCCGCCAGTCAGCGCAGCATGTAAAATAATAATAATAATAATAACAATAATAATAATAACAATAATAATAATAGTAATAATAATAATCATTATTATTATTATAATTTTTATTATTATTATCATTTTTATTTTTATTTCTATTTTTATTTTCATTTGAGGACTATTTCAAAATCGTTCTGGCGCCACGAGAGAGTTTTCGCGTCATTGGAAAAAATACGAACACGTAAGAGAGGGGCATTTGGCGCCATTGAGTATGAAAGGTCACTGAAGTAGGAGATTCTTGGCGCCAGTAGAAAATGTGAGGTAGAGCGTAATGATGCCGAAAGTGTATAAAGTCGAACGCGAGCTCGAACGGCTCTGGATAAAATCGTCTGGCGCCAACCAGACGAAATGTTGTGAAATTGACAGCTGCCTTTTGACGGAGGCAGGTGATAACAAAGTGTTTTTCATTGTCGGAACGAAGCCGCTAAATGTCATCCAGATAAAAAAAAATAATAATGATAAAAAACGAGAAACATCTGCGGAGGATAATTAACCTGTTACGGACCAGAGGCCCTAGGATGACTGAAAAAAATTGGGTACGTCATCCTAATAAAGAGGTAGAGGGGATGGGGGGCATGGTCGTGAAGAACTAAGGCTTCCCTGTTTGGCGCTGACAGCTCAGGAGACATTACAAGACGAATCAATCTGGTGACGACCATTTTTTAAAGAGATTCCCAACTTGGGATCCTGGGGTCCCCAAAGGTCCACACCAGTTTCAGAAGATGTCTGCAGACCGAACAGTGGTGACAGTAAGTGGATTTTATTAAGTGTTGAAATGATCTCGAGGAGGTTGATGAACAGTATAACATAAATTTTGAGAGACACCGCTTCAAATGTTAAGTATCAAATCCATGGAAGTCACGGGAGCTCTTCCTTATTTGAATTAAATCATTTGACGGCAGCTAGAGGGCAGTGGGTTTGTGTAGGCTGTCTGTAACCATAGAAGGGTCCCCTCGTTGAATTAAATAGTTGGGCGGTAGCCAGAATAAAATCAATAACTGACTGTTACATCGAGATAGTCCTATAGTAAAGTTTTATGATGTGTTCCCATTAGCTGAAAAAAACAGGCTGGCGTACGAATGGGGTTAATCAAAGTAGCCTTCCGGTATTAGTGTATTACTTTCCTTATCAACTGAATAAAATCTAGGATATAAGAAAGTTACCCAGGAACGGGAACTGGCCATGATCACCCGGGCACAGAAAGGTGCAAACCTCCTTTGTGCATGAGCTCACGTAGCGATGGAAAGGGGGATTAGGTAGGGGGGGGGGACGAAGCGTTAAAACAGGGGGTCAGAAAGGGGGGGGAGGGATGGGACTGGCGCCAAGGCGTCCCTGGAATATTTATGACGTAGGCGAAAGGGCTGGCTTCTGGCGCCAGGGAAATCAGGAACCGGGTATGGGGGTGGGAAGAGTGCCGAAATGGGGCGCCAGGAATGTAGGCCACGGGCCGCTCCCACCCATCCCCGTGGAGCCATTGGTGCTCTTGGTGATGTGAGTTTATCCTTAAGGATAGAAGCGCCGGTGATCCTCTTAACTAAACAACCACGGTCTCCGTGCAGCTCCTGGTTGTAACAACACAGTGGGAAGACGTAGGTGGGTGATTGAGGGTAGATATATGCTTGCGTTTCCTTCTCTCTTAGTTATGATATTGGCAGTCTGCTTTTGACAGGTGTTAACTGTTATAAAGACAATGTAAACAATAAAAGTCAGACATTAGGCGGTGCCATGGCACCTGGAGGAGAACGAGGCACTGGTGCCAAGATAAGAAGACTGGAGTGGGTATGAGGATGGATAGAGAAAGGGAGAATCCCCGGCGCACACAGATTAATGTAGGTTCTGACGTCAAGGAAAATCGCCAAGGTTTGCGGCGTCAAAGAGGAATGTGATACGTGTCGCCAAGGCTTAGAGTGTTATCAAGTGGTAAAATGGATTTCAAGTGCCAAGGAATAAGGCTTGGTGTTCAGTCAAAAGATGAATGATTTTTTGGCGCCAAGGATTGGTGTGACGTCACGAGGTAAATAGATTTCGGACGCCAAGGACTTGATGCGGTGTCAGTTGACGGGTGGATTTATGGCGCCAAAGATTGGGTATGTTTTTAACATCAAAACATCCATACTGTGTATGCCGGTGTTGTCTCTGTCGCCAGAAGAGGGATTCACATTTGGAGGGTCATTTCCAGGCGGTAAGGAGGCTTTGTCGCCAAGATGTAAATGGAGATGTGTTGCCAAACAAATATTTTGGCATTTGGCGCCAAAGGAAAATTAGGCATGTGTCGCTAGATGTATCATTATATGATGTGGCGCCAAGGACGAAAACAAGTTGTCGCTTGGCGCAAGGACAGGAGATAACAGGACGGCCCGCCAGGGTCTCACGTAAATGGAGATCAAGTCATAGAGGAGATACGGGCTTCCTGACCCCGCTCCATGAAGAGGGGAGCAAAGAGAAGCGAAGCTAAGCAAAACGAAAAGTTGCACGACGCAGCACGAGGGCAAGATGACGCTCATGACGTCACCGAATCGACGCTGTAACGGGGTCGGTTTGACCTCTTTATAAGGGATCTTGGCGCCAAAGGAAACGAGCGTAGGCGGGGCAGTTGTTTGATGCAGAGCACGTGGCCGACAACACCCGGTCGATATATAATCAAATTACCAATAGGATTCGTACTCACTCGTATGGTCGAAATCCGTCACCTTTGCCCATGTGTGCTCGGAGAGCCAGGGCACCAGGAGGCGGTAAGACTCGAACCCGGGATCTCATAGTTCCGTTACGAGATCGAAACTGAACACATCGCCACAAGCCGCTTCGCTGTAGCCGGAGCCGAAGTCTTAGCCGGTTGCAATCGGACAGCGGGGTCAAATGACAATCACTGTGGGTCGATAGGAAGTAGTCATTGGGTTCACGACTTTCTCTCTCTCTCTCTGTCTCTCTTTCTCTCTCTCTCTCTCTCTGTCTCTCTTTCTCTCTCTCTCTAAGATATATCTAATCGCCTTGGACCCCAGTGACATACTTCAAGGATTTTATTCTGGCTAATATTACACTACGAGTCACACGACTGCAAACCTCTGCCTTGTTACTCCTGCAAATTAATCCTTTTCGTCCTGCCGAGGGTACGGCCTCCCACTGTTCCGTACTTACCTTCTCCGGGCGTCATGTCGTTAACAGACTCGATTCATTTGTCATCTTCCCTTCTGGTTAATTGCTCTTCCCCCCCTCCCCCTCTCCCTCTCCCCCTCCCCCTCCACCCTCCCCCTATCACTCTCCTCACCCCCATCCCCTCCTCCCTCCCCTTAGTCCTACATCTTCGTCGTCTGATCGATAGCTCTCACCCCACGATGGGAGACGCTATCGTTCAACAGGGAACTTCGAATGGCCGATACAGAAGTTCTACTTCACTTACCAACTTAGATTAATGACTCAAGGTGCTTAATAACTGCCACAATGAAAAAAAAAAGTTATAAACATTATGTGATAGAACTCGTCATAATGAAAAAAGGTATTTATAGACACTTTGTAATAGAATTATTTTGTTTAGTCCAACGATGTTGTTCGGGTGAGTGCTGAACCCGCAAGACTTCGAATTGAAAAAAGTCGGGGACGAGCGAGTTGGAACTCCTTCCTTAGGTCAAACGAGGTCGTGAGGTTCCTCCTTCCCTTCACCCCGCCTTCTTCCCTTTCCCCTTTCCTCCCTCACTTCCCTCTCCTCCTTTCTTTCCCCCCTCCTCCTACCCTTCTTCCTCCTCCTTTCCTTTCCCCCCTCCTCCTCCATCCCTTCCCTTTCCTCCACCACTTGTCCCTCCTGTATCCCGCCTTCCTCTTCCTTCCCCTCCCCCCTCTTCCTTCCCTCCCCCTTCCTCCATCCCATCTCCCCTCGTCTTTTCCTTTCCCCTCCACCACTTGTCCCTCCTGTATCCCGCCTTCCTCTTCCTTCCCCTCCCCCCTCTTCCTTCCCTCACCCTTCCTCCATCCCATCTCCCCTCGTCTTTTCCTTTCCCCTCCATCCCTCCTCCTCCTTGTTCACTTTACTCTCTCCTCCTTCCCTTCCCCTACTCCTACTCTTCCCCTTCCTCTTTCCCTTCCCCCTCCTCCCTCTCGTCCCCATCTTCCTTCACTTACCCGATCCTCCTTCCCTTCACCTTCCTCCTTACCTTTCCTCACTCCTCCATCCCATTCATTTTCTCCTCCCCTCCACCCCTCCTCCTCCACCTCTTCTCCCTCTGCCTTCTCTTCCCCCTCCTCCTTCACGTCCAACCTTTGAAATCCCCAAGTGGACCGAGCCGTAGACCCAATATGGCGGTCCTTCGCAGGGATGCCCAACTCTTGCGGCTAACAGATGGAAGAGGCCAGAGAACGTGTGCACAGAGGTACGTACACACAAACGCACACACAGGCACACACACACATACAGACACCCATGCACACAGAGGTTTCATATCATAAGCGTGAGCTGTAAAATTTACATTGCACGCCTACGTACATTATTGCTGCAAGTCTATGGATACAAAAGTGGGACTATAGTTTGCGCCAGGTGAAAGAAACTCGGGCGCAAAAATGAAACAATGGACTCCGCTATTCTTCCCGTGTGTGTGTGTGTGTGTGTGTGTGTGTGTGTGTGTGTGTGTGTATGTATATAATATATATATATATACGTGTGTATATATATATGTATATATATATATATATATATATATATATATAATGTGTGTGTGTGTGTGTATAAACGTATGCGTGTGTAGCCAGGAAACGAAAATTATGTCATCAACATATTATAATAATTTTATTGACTTGTTTGTTCATGTATTCGTTTATCTTTGTAACTCATTATACCAAAAGGCTTGAACAACCGCCGCATCTGTATCTCCTCTTTCGAAAAATAAATAAACAAGAAAACAAATAAACAACAAAATCCATAACAGAGACATTATTTTGATTATGAATGATATGGGTGAAAACAGCTTTATAGAGAGGTAGTGTAAGTATAATCTTGTATATATCATTGTATTTTTTAACGATTATTTAGAGATCTTTTAATTCCGGCTAGCACATTCTGTACTTAAAATGACACAACTACTTTATAAAATGGCCCGAAATGAAATTCGTGACTTTCGGGTTTTTGAAACGGCTCGACGTCATCAAGGGGAATCTCTTTGGCTTTTGGAATATACGGTCCCTGGATCAGGGGTCGGAAGACTCAAGTTTTGAAGAAAAGTCGTATATCATACCAGTGCGTCCCCGTGGGTGCTCGTGCGAAGATTGCTAACACACACATACACACACACGTAGACACACACACCCAGCGTGCCTGTATGTGTGCATGCCTATGTGTGTACATACCTCCGTTCGTGTGTGTGTGTGTGATCCACCATGGTCTTGAATCACGTGTTGGACTCGTGATCGACAATTATTAACCTCCCGGATGAGAGCGCAGAGCTCGTATGACCGATCTATGGGTTATGTTGTGTGTGTGTATTCACCTTGGTCTTTTGGGTCACGTGTTGGACTCGTGATCGACAACTATTTCTCTCCCGGAAGAGAGCTCAGAGCTCGTATGACCGATCTATGGGTAATGCTATGACCTTACACACACACACACACACACCTCCCCGCCCACGAGAGTTGGAGTAACGACTCGAAGCGCAGCGATACTGAAATAATTTCAGCCCTGGGCAGGATTCGAACCAGGTACCGTCGTCACCCCCGTGCTAACAGCCTGAGACTCTACCAACCGCGCCACCGAGTCGTGTGTGTGTGTGTGTGTGTACACCTGTGCTTGTGCGTGTGTGTGAACATACATCCCAGCATTTGTGCACTGTATATGTGTATACGTATGCGCACATGCATAATATGTGTATGTATACACATATATGTTTCCATGTACGTGTGTGCTGGGGCTACCCTCAGCTCCAGCCCGACTGAAACTCTGTTTCAAAAACTCCTGTGGGAAATTTTTCCTCGCCCATCCGTTCGCGGCTTCAAAGGTGTCTTTGTCACTCCCCAACGCGCCGCGCGGACACAATGGCGGCAGCGGGCGGTCACTGTGACACCTCTGCGACAACAGGCCACTGCTGGTGCTGCCCTCCTGTCGGCGGTGTGGCTGATGTTTTTGTCACCCGAACGAAAAGGGCGGAAGGGAAGGGCGTTATAGCTCACACGGCCTGCGGCTTCAGAATATGTCATGTGAGTATTTTAAGGTATTTCGAGGTCTTTGCTGCGTTGTCGTCGTCGTCGTCGTTTCTGATCCTGCCGACTTCGTATCTTCGTAAATCAAGACGATGATGTCGCCACTTACGACGACCTTGTTACCCTCGCTACGTCTATCAGTACGTCACTTACGATCAGGGTCGCCTTCCATATAGCGGGATTTTGAAATCGCAAGTCAATATTTGGCGATACTTATCCTATCCATACCTAAAATAACCAGACTTGTCGGAACATGAAATAACCTAACCTAATATAACCTCATCTTCAGGATTATCGGTAAACCCTCTACTGTCCCATGAATTGAAATCTGTACATGCATATTTCGTTTCTGGTTAACGCCAGACGATTTAATTCTTTTTAAAGGAATCTCTGGTTTGTAAAGGCTATGATTCTTGGTCTTGTTGCCATCAGGCGATTCTGTTCAGCCGAGGGAAGCTTCCGGTAGCTCAGGAGGTTGAAGAGAACTCGAAGGTCTTCGTCTTCGTCATCTTCGTTCTCTTTGCCTTCTTCGTCCTTTTTGTCTTCTTTGAATTTTTTTCTTCGTCGTCTTCTTCCTTTTTGTGTGTTCTGTGTCTTCTTTGGATATTTTTCGTCTTCATCTTCAATGGCTCATGTTGTGTTAGCTCGTTACAATAACACTAAAAGAACCCCGTTACAATAACACAAAAAAAAACACCCCCACCCCTAACAAAAAGAAATTCCAATCCTATTCTGGGTTTCGCTCTGAATCTGGGTACGAACAAGTGGTTCTGGATTCAAAACAGAACCCCTGAAGGAGGGGTTGGAGGTGGATCCGACTACGTTCCAGAACCCAGAGGTTCTCCAGGACCCAGAGGGCCTCCAGGAGCTGTTAGTGCCTTCAGGAGTTCGTGGATCCATTAAGGCCCTGGAATCCATTAGGACTTCGAACGCGTGACAAATGGCCCTTGTTCCTACAAATGGCACCCTCCCTTTCCTTTGGCACTGCCTCCTGTTGCACTTGGCACCCTTCAGTGTTGCCAAGCTAGTGGATATTTGAATGTACAGACACTCGTTGAATTATTGTTTATGGCAAAGAATCTTTTTAAAGACGTCATTAGGTTGATTTATATCACCCTTGCAGTAATAGTGATATGACGTGTAGCTGGGTTGTTGTTGTTGTTATGAGGTGTCATTTACCAGCGCTTCGTTCCTTATAACTGAGACTACACTACCGCTGTTGCTTAAAAAATATAGATATCTGAAAGGATATTGTTTACATATGACATATCGAGCGAATGTTTTTGGAAAATGGGGTTAAGTTGGTACTCTTGTTTTTCATTATTATTATTATTTTCTATGTATTTATTCATTCATTAATGATCTATTTATTTCATTGTATATTTTTATTAATTTGGTTAAGTTGCTATTCATATAAAAAAGGTTTCCTGGATATTGTCATTGGTACGCCTACGCTTAATCAGGCGTACCAACCCTTCTGGAGAGACGGCGTCTAAGCAGCAGGGTGTATATTGATCGTTTTTCAACCTAAAGGAACTTCCTTGAGTACTAGTTTTAAGCTAGTTCTGAGATGGTTTCAACTTGGGTTATATTACCTTATTCGTCAGCTATCATAACCAGATATAAACACAAGTCGTTGTTGGGTCTGAGATGGCGTCTTCTAGAATTGCTGGACATGAATATTTATAAATGTAAAACAGAACGTTAATATCCTTTTTCCTTTCATATTGGATCTTCTTTGTGTTATTAATCATTTCATGCATGAAAAAATGGACGCCGTAACATAATGATATATATATATTTTTTCTTTAACTTGCGTTTGTATAATAGCGATATAATTGTTTTTGATTGTGCGATCTTCACTCAAAGGGAAGATACTTTTTTTTCTCTCTCTCTCTCTCTCTCCGAACAAAGGCCACAGCCTAAGCAAAACCGTGGTCCTTTCAGAACAAAGTCCAAACGCATGAGGCGACAGGCTTTACATTGACCCACAAGGCTCGATCATACATACGGATGACGTATCACAACGTAAGACCCCCGAGTCCATCCCCATTCGGATTTTAAGCGGTTCCCCATTATGCAAAGTTCCCCATTGTGTCGCACGTCATTTATGACCCCAATGGGGGATGGGTATGGGGGACATTCTTCTCTGAATAGGGGGTAGCCTGAGAAAACCCGCAGACCGGAAAATCTGTCGCGCGCGTCATACAGTAGGGATGGCTTGTGTGAGGACACGGGTATAGGCCAGATACAGGAAGGAGGAGGAAGGGAGGAGAAGGAAGAGGAAGAGAGGAGGGAGGAAGGAAGGACGCCTATAACCCCCTTCAATTCATTGCCACCACTTCACTGAATGAAATGGTATGATATCGTCTGGAGGAAATTCTGTACTGGGTACTACTGTATTGAAGGTATATGTTGAGATATTGGACCCTAATCTTTTAATTAGGTGACATCACCGGGGAAAAAGAGAATCGTCTGTTGTTCGCTGGAAAGAAATCTATAAAGGGTGTTACTTTATTGAGGGGATGAGGACCGGGGGCTGGGGAAGGGGGCTAGGGGGGGTCTTCCCCCGGGGGAGAGAGGGGGGTCTTCCCCCGGGGGAGAGGAGGGGTCTTCCCCGGGCAAGTGGACCCCAAGGACCCATGATATTTCGTAAGTGGCTTCAAGAACTAAAATTAGTGGGAATTAGGTTCTATCCAGTGTTGAAGAGGTTCCCCATAAGGATAATGAAAAGCAGTACATAAACATGTGTGATATCGTGAGAAGAGGGATTGGGCGGGAGCCTTCCATCTCACGCTGGATTGCCATGACGGTAACCAGAATAAAATGATTAATTGTCGGTTTAAGGAAGCGGGTTAATCGAGAGAGGATTAAACCCCTTTTCCGAAGGGAAGGTGAGGAAAATAAACTAGTCCGGCGTCAGCCATATTAAAATCAATAAAAACGCTTAGTGTCCGTCTGAATGGTCTCCAGAAAAGAGATGCATAAATCGAGATATATAGTAATTTACTTATTTATTTATTTATCTCATTTGCATATTTATTTAGTTAAATGTATTTACCGGAGTGTGGGGCTTTGTGTGTATGTGTGTGTGTGTGTGTGTGATTCACTATGGTCTTGGATCACGTGCTGGACTCGTGATCGACAGCTACTTCACTCCCGATCTATGGGTAATGCTGTGACTTTACACGCAGGCACACCCCCAACTCCCCCCCCACGAGAGTTGGGATAACGACTCGCAGCGCAGCGATATTGAAATTATTTCAGCCCTGGGCGGGACTCGAACCCTGACCGCCGTGGTGGCGGCCGGGAACTCTGCTACTGCGCCATCGCAGTCGTGTGTGTGTGTGTGTGTGTGTGTGAACAACTTTTTTCTTCGAGAATTTTTTAATGTCTCCGCTAATTACTTGCAATGTAACACTCGAGCCTCATCAGATGGACGTTTCATCAATTTCTAATTTTCTCGTAGATATGCGCGTTTCAACCATCATATCATTTCCTCATCTATTCTAGATTTCGGAGTGATAAGGGATATCTCCCTAACTTAAGTTAAGATAAGCTTTCTCCATTCAAGCTGTGAATTTTTATGGTCTGGATTGCCTACCTCGTCTCATTAAGTTGAAAGATACACACACACACACACACACACACACACACACACACACACACACACACACACACACACACACACACACACACACACATATATATATGTGTGTGTGTATATATATATAGATATATATATATATATATATAGATATATATATATATATATGTTCGCTTCGGATGGAGTTTCCTTCAGCTGAATATAATCGCCTGGCGGCATCTAGATGGAGTTGAAACAAAGTTGTCGGCGAACTTTAGGTCGCTGCTTGAGCGAAACGAGAGACGAGAGGATGTTGTCGGAGGATCACCATGGGAACCAGAGACCCAGCAGTTGTTGTCGCGTCTCCCAGTTCAGATATTGCTTCTTTTGCTTCATTTCCTTCCTTTCATGTGCTCCGTTTCATCAAAAGTATTTTTCAGCCGGCGCCCCGCTATTTCAGGTTTAATTTCGTATCTGATAGCGAATGGAATGATCTCGTTGGCTGTAACCTGACTGTGATGAAGTTAGTTGTAGTGTATTATGTGACCGGAACTCTTGTACGGCTACCCTTCGCTTCTCCCAAAACCGTCCGGGGGTAGGGGCGTGGGGGGAGGGGTTGGTCACTGGTGGGGGAGTGTCTAATGGTTCTTAACCCATAGGTCGCGACCCAAAATTGGGTCATCAAGCCATTTGAACGGGTCACCAAGGATTTGTGGACTTGTTATTTTCCCAATAATCCTATTCAAAATATTATCAAAGTATTAATCCTGATAGTAGAATTCCTAAGTCATTTGTAAAAAATGTCTTCATATGATTTTTGTATCTGTCACACGTTTTTTACAAACACAAGTCTTTTATAATTTAAATAAAAGTGTTTATGAAGGAAAGGGTCGCCATGGTCGATCTGGACTGGATCTTGGGTCTCAGCCAAATAAAGGTTAAGAACCATTGGTCTAGAGGTTCGGCGTGCAAGTTCCGGAGGGTCAGAAGCTTGTGACTGGCGTTTGCATCGTCAGGAAGTTTTTGGTGCGGCGAGGATATGGATTTCGATTTTTTGGCGACAGTGGAAGCTGTTCCCGTAGTGTTATGGTCTGGAAGCCTGAGGGGAGAAGACAAGATGAGGAAAGTTGAAATGAGTTACGATGAAAAAACATGTCTTTCAGTCCATAACAAGATAGGATAAAAAAAAATAAAACCAGTGTCTGCTAGTTGTTTATTATGGTTGTTTTATTCTCTAGTTTGGGTATTTATCTATTTATTTATTTATTTATTTTATTTTATTTTATTTTTTTTATTTTTTTTATTGATGCATACTACCTCGTTACATAGACCGACAGGTTTTCGGTCAGCTTGCTTTGCCCTCACTACATTTTTGTGTGAGAAGCCCAACCCGTGATGAAAGACCATTCTGAAAGTAAAAGAAAAATTACAAAAGGATTTTTTTTCCCGAGGTCATGGATACATTTTTTTCTTCTTTTCTTTTTTACCTGTCGAAAAGAAAATATACTTCGTTTCATCAGCTCTTTGAAAAGGCAGACTCTCATAATAGTTCCAGCCGGAAGTATTGCCAGAAATCGAGTCTTATTTTCCATGCAGTAGCCGTGAGTTAATTTTTAAAAATATTACCTTAGCCGTGAGAATATTATTTATCACGATGTCTGTATTCGTGAGATTAATTTTCACGATATTGCTGTATCAGTGAGATTATACCCCTTGATATTGCTGTAACTGTGAGAATATTTTTCGTGATATTGCTGTAGCCGTGAGATTATTTCTCGTGATATTGCCTCTCCACGCAGCTTCATAAAACCTTGTTTCGTGAGAGTGTGTCCGTCTTTGTGTCGGGTGTGATGCAGGCTGGCGTCCGGCTCTCAAAGAAAATGGGATGAAAGGGACGACTCGGTTGCTCGGAGGGCGGTCCGTGTGAGGTCACGACCTAGCTCCCTCCCTCCCTCGGGTCGAGGTGTCCATGCGGAATCTGTAACGCCGGTTTTATTGTCTTTGTATTTCTTTTTTATCATAGTTATCTTTGTTGGTGTTTTTGTGATTGCTATTATTATTATCATTATTGTTATCATTATTATTATTATTATTATGATTATTATTTTATTATTGTTATTGTTATTATTCTTATTATTGTTGTTATTATTATTGTTATCATCATTATTATCATTATTATTATCGTTATTATTATCATCATTATCATTATTACCATCATTATCATTGTATAATTTTTTATATTTTATTTCATATAACATTTTTCTTTCGTTTTATTTATCCCTCCATCTATTTGATGGAGATGTCTGCCGCTAAATATCAAACATACATATTTCGCTCACACTTCATAGAACCAAGTAAATAAAGACAAATAAATAAACAAAATGAATAAAGAGTCCAGTACTTTGATAATATTTTCACAAGTTGAGGATTAATTTTAATGTGAAATAAGGTCGAAGGAATGAATGAAAGTCGGTAGTGTTTCTCTCGAGGATGAAGGACAAAAACAATGAAATGGAATTTGAATAAAGATTTTTCTTTTACGTAGAAAGCTTGTCCCCGTGCAGAATAGGCCGGCGCCATGACAGCAGTGCAAAGCCTTTTTCACAGGAGTTAACTACATTGAGTGAGGAATGGGGGGACTGAAGACTGCCCTATTGCGAAAAGGGACTGTTTTTATTCTTATCTGATTATTTATTAATTTTATTTATTTATTTATATATATATGCAGAAGAAATCACTTGAACGCGTGATTCTAGTATGCAGAAAAACCACTTGGAAAATAACAAAGGCGACCGTGCGCTTTCGTCTATTCAGACCTTGAAATTGCCTGAATAGACGAAAGCGCTCAGTCTCCTTTCTGTTATTTTCCTAGTGGCTATTCTCCTTATATATATATATATATATATATATATATATATTTTTTTTTTATCCGTCTATCACCGCGAAACATCAAAGCTGAGACCATTTGAAATAATAATGATGATAATAATAATAAATAGTAATAGAATAAATTTAAATGAAATGAAAAATACTACCGTGGGAAAATATACTCACAGGTGTTTAAAAAACACTACTGTTACGACACAAAACTCAAAAAATAAAACCTTAACCGAGTGAGAGAATCGAACGAAGGACTGGCAGGAGCTCTCTGCCCCTCGCACCATCGTTTTCTAAAATGGAATCTAATTTTCACCACAGTTCCGTTTTCTATATATTTTCGCGAACGAAAACAGGAAGAGCGAAATGAATTATTTTGGGCCCATTCCTGAAAATCAAAAATACATTTTTTGGATCTGGTGAACCCCGAGAAATTCGACCAGACTTTTTTTTTTTTTTTTTCGTTTTATTTCTATACTGAATCTAAATATAAACACACTAATCAAGTATATTTTCAAAAGGATTCACAGTTACGAAGGGTGGAGATTTTCAGATTTCAAGGATTCCCGTTAAGAAGAACGTAGCCCCATCCGTATTTAGGTAGTTTAACATAGTAACTAAGGAACAAAATGTACTCTTCTTATCTAGAATACAATTATCTTTTATTCAGCATTCTAGAGAAGTAGCACTATTATACATTTTCAATTTTTAACTGTTGTCCGCCCTAGGAGGTGGATAGGCATGATAGCCCATGTTGGAGGTCAGGGATTGAAGGCCGTATACTCTTACTGACGTCACACGGTGGTCCGTGAAAGGGGATTCGAACCTCCTTCATCAGGGGTTTTGCCACCACAAATCTCCATTTTGCCAGAGCAGCAGAGTTGTTAGTTGCGTGGGCTACCTTTTGGGCGGGGTTCGGCGTGCGTGCCATACGTACATGCAATATTGAACAGGCGATAAACTTCAACACAATCCGCCGTGGGTAATCGAAACCCGCCCTCGGTATCGTATGGCCATACATCACCCGAATGCAGTGCTACGAAGCACGCGATCTACTGTAACTCTGCCAAATGTTCTACCTACAACTTTCGCCCCCGGGTCCTTCCTAAATTTTTTTTTTTTTTTTTTTTTTTTTTTTTTAGGTGTTCTAGATTTGTTAACCTCTCCCTGCAAGGGTCCCGCTACCTCTAGACCTCGTTCAGGCATGGGTCCCGAACCTCAATTGTTAATGATAGCCACACATTACTCGGCACTTCATATCCTGGACAGTGCTCTGTGGCATTGCAAAGGTCGTTTAATAGTAATGACTTATCTCACAGGGGCCCATTAAGGAAGATAATTGATATTGGGTCATATTGAATTTAATGTGCCTTCATATCATTATTTACTCGGTAAATGATAATGTCCTTTTGCAGACCAACGGAACCGTTCATATATTTTGTTCTGGTCAGTGATAGATGGTTTGTTTGATTTTATTGGATTGAGAATAGGGACCACAGCTTAATCTCCCACCTACCTACCTCCTCCTCGTCCGCCCCTCCAGGCTTAGCATGAATACAGCAAAAATGAGTAAAAAATTAAATGTTTTAATGATTAAGTTAAAATAAGTAAATGAATAGATAGATAAAACACAAAAACCTACGTTCAGGAGCACCTGCTCGGCCAGCTGTATGTATCTATTGTATTCTATTTTATTTCATTCTATTTAGTCGTCTTATTTTATTCTTTTTTTTCCCTCACGGGAACGTATTGCCTGACCCAGATGCACTTCCGGCCATTACGTTAACGGCCCCGGGACTCTTCCTCCCTTGGGCTCTCTCTCTCTCTCTCTCTCTCTCTCTCTCTCTCTCTCTCTCTCTCTCTCTCTCTCTCTCTCTCTCTCTCTCTCTCTCTTTCTCTCTTTCTTTCTTTTCTCTTTCTTTTCTCTTTCTTCTCTCTTCTCTCTCTCTCTCTCTCTCCCTCTCTCCCCTTTCCCTCTCCCTCTCCCAGAGTGGCCCTCCTCCTCCTCCTCCTCCTTTTCCTCCTCCTCCTTTTCCTCCTCCTCCTCCTCCCATTCGGCACCCACTAACAACGGAAGCGCTAATTTAACCTAAGCTGCTTCGCTGGCGCCCGTATCGCAGCAGCCGTCATCGATGCGCTCGACGTGGAGCGGCTTCGATCATCCATTCTCTTTGACTCCTAGTTGTTCACAATATTTCCCTTCCTTTCTTGTCTTAAATCTATTTAGTTACATGGAAGCACTTATTGTTTTCAAGTACTTTTTCTCGTGTGGTAATTTTGAATTATATACATACATATATATATATATATATATATATATATATATATATATATATATATATATATATATATATATATATATATTTATCGTACAGGGAAGTTATTCCTGGTTAAATGAATTCACAGAAATTGAATATGGGTTGACGGTGGGGGAGTTGGGATGGTGTGTATGGTTGGAGTGGGTGTTTCTCAAGTAAATAAAATTAATTTGAACATAATTTGTATTATTACTGTTATTATTATGGTCAGTATTATCATTATTATTGTTATTATCATTATCATTATTATTATTATTATCATTATTATTATTATTAAATATTGTTATTATTACTATTATTATTATTATTACCATTATTAATATAGTTATTTTACGCTTTCACATCAGGGAATTGCCGCCAGCTGAATAAGATCGCTTGGCAGAAAGAAAAGTGTTATTTTCATAGCGTTCTACTGTTGGGGGCGTCTTTCATTACAATTTTGCGGGTTTTATGATTCGCATTTCCAGCCTCATCATGCACGGGTCTGGGCGCGTTATTTTTCATTTCGCGGATAACAAATTTGGCACGCATTAGCCAAATGCGAATTTTTAGAGGCAGGGAATTTTTGTTCCCTTAAAAAAGAATATAGCTGTAGCTATTCCCGTGTTTAACTCTACCCAAACGTGCATGATGGAAGTTCTTGTTACAGGTTGAGTTGCAGATTACCATCGCTTCTATCCTAAGATTGGTACCGAAATGAAAGTCTAGGAGACTACTTTGTAGGATAAATTCATAACACAAAACTCTTAGCACAATACACGTGCTATCACAATATCTTTCGTGCAGAGTGCAACAACATCACCCTGTCCTTCTGATCACAGGCCCACTCATCACAAGACTCTCACCACTACGCCTTTCTTATCATAATACCCCCATCATCACCATAAGCTACCTTCCCTCCCAAATGAAAATATCACAATGACCAACTCCTCACATTCATCACATTTAACAATACCCTCTTGTTATGGTAATCCTGTCATCACGGGAGTGCTCTCTTCATCATATTCCCTCATCACAGTACTTCCACCATGACTCCCATCCCACTGACCATCTACCATAGTCGTTTCTTCATCACAAATTTAGGGTATCCGTAGTACGCATTGTTCCGTTGGCACTGGACGCGAGTGCCAAACAGTGCCACTCATATCCAGACCGATTTCCAGTGCCGACGCGACGCCGCGCCCGTGTCTCGATGGTCGTCCATTCGAACCCCCCCTTCCCCTCCCTCTTCCCCCCACCACCTCACCTTCACCTTGACCTTCACACTTTCACCTTTACTATGACTCACAACTCCTCTTCCTCCTTCTCCTCTTCGTCCTCCTCTGCTCCTCCTCCATCTCGTCCCTTCTCTTCTACTTTCTCCCCTCCTCATCACTCTCCTACTTCTCCTCCCCCCTACTCTTCCTCCTCGTACCCCCTTCCCCCCTCCTCCCTTCTCCCCCCCCTCCTCCCACCAACGCGCGCCAAAACCCGTGCTCGCCCACGGCTGCGCTCCTTCTCCTCCCTCTCTCCCTCCCTCCCTCTCCCTCTCTCCCTCCTTGCTTGCCTGCCCGGCTGCCTGCCTCTCCTACCTCCCTCTCCTCCTCCTCCTCTCCCCACGTACTCCCCTCTGTAGCCCTTTAACACAACTCCCCTTCCCCTCCCCTCCCCTCGCCCTCCCTCTCTCCCTCCCATCTGCAGTGCCGCGTGCCTCCAAGCGCGTGCCTCAGTCTTGTGCCATTTCTCCTCTTGGCTGTCACCCGACCCCCCTTCCTTCTGCGCAGTGCTGCGGCCTCCCGGCGGCGCTTCCATAGCCGCTGCTTCCCAAGACTCGCTCACGGGGCTGGGGTGAGGGGGGGGGGCTTGGCTTCTGCTGTGGTTCAAGTCGCTCTTTCTTGTTAGTCTTGGACCAGTTGGTCCTTGGGATCTTCCAGATACGGAGACTCTGTCGGACGTTCTCTGGCTCTTCGTGACACTTTTTTTTTTTTTTTTTTGGGGGGGGGGGGTAATGCCATCGACCTCTCATTTTTCTTTCTTCCCGACTACTTTTATTTTATTTTTTTCCGACTCTTTCTTTCTTTGTACTCTCACTGGTTCTTCTGGCTCCCTGGTACGCCTGTTGATCGTTGTGGCACTTGCTTGGCACCCGAAGCGGCACTAATGCTTCTTGCGCTCGCTTTCCTTTGGCTCGTGCTGAATTCCTGCGAGGCCTTTGTTGGCACTCCGACGCTCTGACTCGTCTTTGGCTGGCACTTGTTGGCACCGGTCGGCCGAGTCAGATGCTGACGCCGAATCTAGGCATCGGTTTTATGGCCGGCCTTGTCCTTGCCTTGAGCTTTGTCCTCGGTCCTCCGGCCTCGTTCTAGTCTTTGAACCTCGTCCTCGATGTCGTCCTCGAACCTCGTCCTCGATGTCGTCCTCGAACCTCGTCCTCGATGCCGTCCTCGAACCTCGTCCTCTATTGTTGTTCTCCGTGTACTGTGTGTTGTTTTCGCCACTGTCGTCATCCTTCCCTCATTCTGTGCAATTGGATTTTTCTTTTATCCATCCTCTTCCTATCTTCCCTTCGTCCTTCTCCTTCTCCCTCTCCTCTTCCTTCTCCTCATCCTTATCCTCTTCCTCCTCCTCTATATCCTGCTCCTCCTCCTCCTACTCCTTTCCCTCCTCCTCCCCTACTACTACTACTCCTTATCTTCCTCCTCCTCCTCCTATTACTCTTTCCCCCTCCCCCTTTTTATATTAAACTTTTTTCTTTTTCTCACTGTCCCTCTCTTTCTCCTCCTTTTTCCCTTTCACCTCCTCTTCATCCTCCTCTTTCTCCTTCTCTTTCACGTCCTTCTCTTTCTCCTCCTCTTACTATTACTCTTTCTCCTCTTCTTCCTCCTCCTCCTCCTCCTTTTTCTCCTCCTCTTCATCCACTTCTTCCTCCCCTCCTTCCTCCCCTCCTTCTTCCCCTCCTTCCAGCTCACTTCCTCCGCCCTCTCGCCCTTATCCAATCCTCCTCTCTTTCCCTCTCGTTTTCTCCGACTTTCTCGTTCTTCATGCCTCATTCCACTCGGATGTCCACATTTCTCCTCGTTTTATTCCTCCTGTGCCTCTTCCCCTTCCTTCTCCTTCTCCTTCCCTTCCCTTCCTCCTCCTCCTCCTCCTCCTCCTCTTCCTCTTCCTCCTCCTCGTATCTTATTGATACCAGTTCCTCCGTCTCTATTTTTTCACATTATCTCTCTCTCTCTCTCTCTCTCTCTCTCTCTCTCTCTCTCTCTCTCTCTGCCTCTCTCTGCTTGTCTCTCTATCTCTGTCTTTGCTCCCATCCAGCCTTTTCTCTCTACCTTCCATTCCCCTCATCTTTCCCCCTTCCCCTCTCCCCCTCCCTTCTCCCCCAATTCTTTCCCCCTCCCCTCTTCCCATTCCCCTCTCCCCCTCCCCTCTCCCCATTCCCCTCTTGTACCAATCACTCCCATCAGCTCTCCCCTCTCCCTGGGCTACATGCCCTTCCCCCTAAATAAGCTACTTAGTATCTGATAATTTTTCTCTCCACTGTGTTCCTCCCGGCGTAGTCCCCCTTTATGCGCGTGTACATGCACATACACACGCATGCCCTCCTACACTCGCACACATGTACATGCATACGCATAAGCGTATATATGCATACGTATACGTGTGTGTATATATGTGTTTGTTTGTATGTGTGTGTGTGTATGTTAGCGCGTGTGTGCGTATTTGTAACCTGCGTGTGATCGCGTGTGGGTATGTTTGCATGTGTGTGTGTGTGTGTGTGTGCGTGTGTGCGTGTGTGTGCGCGTGCGTATGAACATGTACCAGTGTGCCTTTGTTTCAGTGAGAGAGAGAGAGAGAGAGCGGGCCACCCACCCCGAAAGCAACCCACCACGCCCATACAACGCTGAAGCGAAGTCCCACAAGTGACCTCGCTCGGCCGAGGGGGATTTGGACTTTGTCTCTTGGGCGTCTCACGCCCTCGCCCACGTCGTCCTCCTCCTCGTCCCACGCCCGCTACGTCCGTGACGTGATATATGTGGTGTTATCTGGTGACTGAAGTCTCTTTGATACTCCGAAAAGAATGTTTGTCCATTGTCCTCGATTTAGGCTTTATCGTGTCGGGCGGTTTTATTTTTGTTGGGATCTTCTGAAGACTTTTTTTTTCTGATGGAGTAATTGTTGCATGGTGAAGAGTTAAGGTTGTTCTTGATTAATCCATGTGGGTTTGGTCTTGGCTTGGAAGAACTGATCCTGTCAAAAAATGAACCCCAAAACCGACATTCTATTTAGATTAATGTATCTATTCCCTTATTATTATTATTATTATCATTATTATTATTGTTGTTATTATTATTATTATTATTATTATTATTATTATTATTGTTGTTGTTGTTATTGTTATTATTATTATCATATTATCATTATTATTATTATTATTTTATTTGTTTATTTATTTATTTAATTTTTAGGGGGATTGCTAGACTCGTACTCAGAATTGGAAATTCCCTCATGTATACGAAATTACCAGGCGAAGAAGGAGGAAGAGGAGGCGAAGGAGGAGGAAGAGACGGAGGAGGGGGAGGAGGAAAAGAGTTAATGTCAAGATTTACAAATCTTGTTCGGGAGTGTTGAAACCCAAGACAGGATTTTTGTAACCTCAAAAATAGGATAATGTCTCCTAAAATATTTTCTTTCCCTAAAACAAAGGTTTTTCCTAATTAATGAACTAAAATAGTTGATCGTATTTTTTTTTCGTCAGACAATTCCCCTGGACGTGAATTTCGTTACTGAGATTAAACTACTTACATTAACCCGTTTAACCCCACGACTGAGTGTAGAAATTATATTCTGTCAAATACCAGTCGATGGGCTACCTACCAAGGATCCAGAACAGTCGTTCAATCTGTTCATTTGAACAACGATCGAGGTTTTCTTCACTTGTGTTGAACATTAGTCTTAGCCTTTTTTAATATATCATTATATTTTATATATATATATATATATATATATATATATATTCTGTTAAAAACGACAGCAAAAGAATTGTTAATTAACTTTTTCCGTGAGCTCTCAAGCTTGCGAAAAGTAGATTTCTGACGTGTGTGTGTATGTACAATATTGTAATTTGTGATTTCTGTCATGTGTTTGTATAAACATTCCGCCAAGATTTTTAATATATTTGTTGAAGACATTTTCGTTTTCTAATGAATCTTTGCCAACTTTGAGTAATCAGACCGTAGGCGTAGAGTCGAGGGAACTGTAGAGTGGGTATGGTGGGCAGGCGACGAGGTAAGTTGCCCGCAGCTTTTGA
>NC_134783.1:44098761-44115575 GCF_046742065.1 Oratosquilla oratoria | reverse complement strand
CCCAACCGGAGTCAGTAAATTCTCGGCCTTCCTCTGATGCCGACGCTGTCAACCCGACAGATTTGACGTCCCTGCGGGGAAGGAAAAAAGACCACCCCTGAGATGTGGAGGCCTTCACAATGCAGCTGACAGGACCGTTGTCCTAATTGTGGGTAAAACTTGCACCGCGAAGAATTGTCTGCATCCATCCCGCGGTTGTTTTGTGTGTCCCGCGCGCCGCCGCGATTCCATTGTGCGGACGACCAGTCAGTCGCGTCCTTCCCACGCACGGCCGAGCCAAGGAAGGCCCCTCTCGCCAGTGACCGGCTTGCGGTTGTGTGTGTGTGTGTGCTTGTGTGCTCGTGGTAGCATGGTGTGGGTGTGTGTGTGTGAGTACATGCGTGTGGGTGTGTGCGTGTGTGTGTGTGTGTGTGTGTGTGGAGAAGAGAGAAAGAGAGCCGCGCGAGAGAGAGAGCGGAGAGAGAGCGCGCGGCGAGAAAGAGAGAGAGAGAGAGAGCACGTGTTTGTATGTATGTAATTGAGAGGATATGTCACCTTTGCTGCCAAAGATTCACCAGAATGATATACAAAGATGAGTCACCAAACCAAAACGGGTTCATTACTACTTGTGACAAATGTTTAGAATATATGAGATTTAGGTGAACAGTTTCAGTATAACATAACTTTTCATATGTTATCTTATATTGGTTTGACAAAGCTAGAACACGTAGGGATGCACAGCACGTCCAAAGACAACTGGATAATGTTTGTGTCAGCTGGATGACGTTTACTACAGATGAGAAATGTATAAATGAATTGATATTGGAATGAACGTTTCTGGACTCTGTTGAGTGAGGATGGAATCCAAGAAAGACGGTGAGAGGAGGTTCAGCAAATTTAATTAAGCTCGTTGGTAAGCCCAGAATATACCTCGTTTAGGTTATATTAACCGCTTTCATTTCATTGCTACTTAAAGCAGATTTCAGAGAACTAGTTTAAGTAGATTAGATTACATTGAGTTGTATTAGATATTAAGGGAGAGATGTGTGTTTGTGTGGATGTCCAGTATATATATATATAGATATATTATATATATATATATATATATATATATATATATATATATATATATATATATATATTTAACAACCACAATGCACTTTAATTCTAAGCCATCAAAGGCCAGCATGCTGAAATTGCTTTGATGGGACCTACTCAGTGTTGTACATATATATATATATATATATATATATATATATATATATATATATATATATATATATATATTTATATATATAAATATAAATAGATATATATACATGTATATACATATATATACATGTATATACATATAAATACATATATATATATATTGTATGTGTACGTATTTATCTAACTGTAGTATACAGGAAAGGAATAACGCTCGTGGTATTCTGTCTCTTACTTCAGTTTATACATAGCCTTAAATTCATATACAGTTCTAATTTGATCTATGTCCTGGATTTCCAATTATCATATTTAGATATGAATTCATGTATTGTTTCAGCTCAGGTTATATCACCTAACTAATTTAGAAATGTGTGTGTGTGTGATGGCATTGTACCATTATGTATATTTACATACTGCGTTGTAGCATCGTACAGCCATTATTGTGTATTATACTTGTGTTTTTCATTGTATAATTGTCATAGATTTTGTTGTATGTTAATTTTATTATTATCTTTGTATTATTTAGTTACAATAGTGTGTATTTTTGTAAAGAGAACCAAGCGAGTCATGTATGTTTCCCGTCACAGTTGTTAATCCGCTTCCTTATTGTGAACACGCATTGGTCATTGTAGTGCTTGATCTCGTTGTTTGATTAATATAATAACTTAATCATTCCTATACTTTTATTTTGGCCACCCTACTACATGTGTGTGTGTGTGTGTGTGTGTATGTGTGTGGAGGTCAAGGCTAGGTTCATTTTGTAACTGAATACAAAAATGGCACAGAAGTTTTCATTATGCATTTGTCCTCGGTCCCAGTGTACATGAATTACTCTTCCGCGAGTGTTATCAGACTCATGTACCTGTGCAAACAAAAGCCTGTGGCCATGAATACTCGCATGAGCTCGGAGTAATAAAACGCGGCGCGGAAAATCATTAATGGCAATGCAGCGCGGCCGTGGATATATTTCCGCGGTAATTGCTAGATTTGGGTTGACGGGTATTGGGCATCGTGATATCCCTCCGGATTTAGCGAAGAGCTGAAACGCGGCCGCCCTGTTGTGCGACATTGTTCACCGTCTGGCAGCGGGTAGGTCAATTCTATGTGGTTGACGTCTTGTTGCGCAACGTTTTAATACGTTTATGATTTTTTTATTAGCTTTAAGGTCAGGTGTTCTAAATGAATATACTTAAAAAAAAAAAAATCTGTATATATATATATATATATATATATGTGTGTGTGTGTGTGTGTGTGTATTAACAAGCTCGGCCATTTTTTGATATGAGAAAGATGCTATTGAATTATGTGTGTATTCAGTAGTACAAGGAATACTCTTGTCAGGCACCGTGATACAGTGGGATAGTGGTAGTATAACATATGTAATGCTGATACAGGAATAGTGTGTATGTGTGTGTGTGTGTGTAGTGTGTAGTGTGTGTGTGCGCCCGCGCGCACATGTAACGACATTAAATTCATGACATATTTGTAGTCGAGAGCTCATCATGTTTACGATCAGCATCACAAATGGCATCTTTGGCTGCTCCAAGTGCTGCTCGCCACCCTAACGTGCTTCATTTCACTAATGTTGGTGTCCTAATATTGCTATAAATAGTGCAGTGAACGTTGCCGTCATCGGCGAGGCGTCGCAACGGCCGTTATGCCTCTGTCACACTATACGGCGACGCCGGATGGGGACAGATTATGTTTGCAACTTCAGTTAGCTTAATAAAATCACCTGGCGACAGCCGGAATTTTATGTGACGACCACCATCTCCCTCTGGTTAAAAGACTCTTCTGACCTTTCGAGTCTAATGACTCCTAATAAGGGAAACTTTGTTGGCGCCAACAAGTCGTACAGTGCGACACCGGCCATTACAGTGGCCAAGTTAATTGCAGTTGACTTGTTACCATGAACTGAAATTCACGTTTGACTCTAGTTATTTTGTAAAAATAAGAATATAGATAAATATATAGATAAGTGAATAAATGAAAATGGTAGATAAGTGAGGGAACATTGTGGTAGTGTTCTGTCCCCCTGCAACTAGGAGAGGTTATTTTATCTATGCATTTTTATTAATTTATTTTTATTTTATGAATTTATTTATTCTTATTCTATTTATTAATTTATTTATTTATTTGTAGAATTCATCTACGGCATGTTTCTTCATTTGTTTTATTCACAATACATCATTCTGAATACGGCACTCAGGAGCTGCAATGTTCTATATATGGTCTTTTGTATTCAAGTCTACCACAGCTATCCAATCCCCTCTCTGCAATGGCGGGCACGTAAGCGTGACGTCATGCTGGTGACGTCACATTACTGTGATGTCACGTGATCCCGTATGTTCGTATTAGTGGGATGAATGCATGAGTATCCTCACCGTGTTGAACATAGAGGAGTAAATGCGTGCGTGCGTGCGTGTGCTTGCACGCACGCACGCGCACACGCACGCACGCGCAGTTTTTCGTGCAGCCACGCAGTGCCACACATTAATTAACGTGAAGGTGGACACGCGATGCACGGCGAAGTCCAATCACACACTACTGCACCTGTCTGACATGCGCTGATTTGCGCGCATGCACGCACGCACGAACACACACACACACACACACACACACACACACACACACACACACACACACACACACGCACGCACGCACAGAGAGAGAGAGAGAGAGAGTGTCTCTGTAATCAGCCCGCACGTGAGCACATCAGCATGAGCGCCATTTTGCAGACAGAAGTAAAGAAAAAACGTACAGCGGGACTCTAATTGTAAAGAAGTGATAAAGGCAATGAGAATTAAATGATGCACAGAAACAACAACTGATAAATATTGAGCGAAAATAAACATGGACGATCAAGAATCGACACTTGATTCTGCAAGATCGTCAGACCAAGTAGATCATAGCTCACTGCAGGACCTGTCTGTCCCGTAAGGAACAATGCAGTCCTTGGAACCATACCATCATCTTCCAATAGTCTAGTGGAACCCCTACGGACCAGAGGCACCTTTTTTTCCCCGAAGACCAAGCTCCACTCCCAGATCACTCTCAGTTTCTACTCCTTCACAACCTCGGCGACTCCACCTCTCCTTGGCCATTGCCGCCGAAATACTCAATATTGAGGACAGATGGCTCCATGACTCACTCGCTCACTCGCGCCTGTTTCCAGGCAGAAAGAATTTTGCTCAGAAAACGCGAAAGGGGAGAAACGCTTTGTTGCAGCGAAATTCCCCCCAGCAACTGTCAATCTGCCTCCCCCCTCCCCCCATACCTCCCCCTCCCCTCGCCCCTCTTCCCCTTTCGCCCCCACCGCGACTGCACACAGGTGGGCGGTGATGGAGAGAGAGACTTAGAGAGGAGTGGGAGGGAGGGAAGGAAACAGGGAGGGGGGGAGTGAGTGGGGGGTAAGGGGAGGGGGGAACGTTGAACACATTGTGGTGGCAAAAACCTGCCCTGGACACGTGGTCATGATGAACAGGTTATCTCACCCCCCCCTTCACCCGACCCCCCCCCCTTCCCCCCACATCACACACAACCCGCTGAGGAAGTCGCCATTGCACGACCGGTTTGGGTGACAACCCAAGCGACGCAGGTGTGTGTGTGCATGTGCGTGTGTATGTGTGTGTGTGTGTGTGCGCGTGTGTGTGTATGTGTGTGCAACTGCATGTGCGCGCGCAGGAGCTGGGAGGGAGTGTTGGGGGTGTGGAGAGGGCGTGGAAAAGGTTAATGGAAGAGTGTAGTGGGCGTGAAGGAGGTGGGATTTGCGTTGGGGTGGAGAAGGGGGAGGATGGGGGAGAGGAGGGGGTGAGGGGAGTGAGTAGGGAGTATTGGGAACACGTGGTGGGGGTTAAGGAAGCGTTTGAGGGTTGGGGATGAGGAGTGGGGAGTATCAGGGATGTAAGGGGAAGAAGGGGGAGTTTGGGAAGAGAGGAAGTGGGTGGTGAAGGAAGGGAGGGGAAAGGAAGAGGGAAGTGGAGGTGAGGGGAAGGGTAAAGAGGGGAGGAAGGGGTACCGGATGGGGCGGGGGAGGAAAAAGGGGCGGAGCGGGAACACCGCACGTGCTCCCATTGGCTGTAGCGATTCGTCACGTAACTCTTGCAACGTGAAGCCGCGTCACTTGCGAACCCTTCTCCCCCTTGCCCCCCCCCACTTCCCCTCGTCGCTGCCCGTCGCATCCTTCCACGTGCCGTCTTATGTACCGCGTACGCACACTCGTGTGTGTGTGTGTGTGTGTGTGTGTGTTTAAACAAACTCTTGTGTGTAGGTGGGGTATGAAGCACACGTATATACGCGTACACTCGCTTACCATTACGCGTAGAAACAGCACTTACCCATAATACATGCCCACAACACGCGCACGCGCGTACACACACACACACACACACACACACACACGACTCGGTGGCGTGGTTGGTAGAGTCCCCGACTGTCACTACGACGGTCTGGGTTCGAATCCTACCCAGGTCTGAAATAATTATAGTATCGCTGCGCTTCGAGTCGTTACTCCAACTCTCGTGGGTGGGGAGTTAGGGGTGTGTGTGCGTGTAAGGTCACAGCATTACCCATAGATCGGTCATACGAGCTCTGAGCTCTCTTTCGGGAGGGAAATAGTTGTCGATCACGAGTCCAACACGTGATCCAAAGACCAAGGTGAATACACACACACACACACACACACACACACACACACACACACACACACACACACACACACACACACACAAACACACTTGCACACACGCTGATAGCTCTATTAATCATTTATAGCCAGCAACGTTTCCCCTTAGATTCGTCGAGGTTCAGTGCTCAAGTACGAATACTCATGACGTGCGTGAGGAGGAGGAGGAAGAGGAGGAGGACGAGGACGAAGAGGAGAGAAGAAGAGTAGCAATAGAAGAGTAACAGTATTGGAAATAGTAATAACAATTGGGAGAGGAAGAGGTAGAGGAGGAAGAGGAGGAGTACTAGGAAGGTGAGAAGAGGTTGTGGTGAGTGGTGGTGGTGATGATGGAGATGGTGGTGATGATGGAGATGGTGGTGATGGTAATATTGATAGGTTGATGACGCTGACAATGTTGGTGTAGATACTGATGGTGATGGTCTTGGGAGACGTGTTAACGATGATGCTAGTGGTGTGGAAGAGTGAAGGTTGTTAGTGGTGCAAAAGAAACGAGTGAAGCGGGCGGAGGAGGAGGAGGAGCAGTAGGAAGAGGAGGAGGAGAAGGAGAAGGAGGAGGAGGTAGTGGTTATGATGGTGATGGTGTTGGTGATGGCGGTGATGAAGGAGGTGGGTAGAGGAAGGAGGAGGAGAAGAACATAAGAATGAAGGAGACTGCAAGAGACCATAAGGCCTACACTAGGCAGCAGAAGGAAGAGGAGAAGGAGGAGGTGATGGTGGTGCTGAAGGAGGCTCGTAGGTGGAGGAGGAGGTGGTGGTGGTGATGGTGAAGGAGGCCGATAGGGGGAGGAGGATAAGGAGTAAAGGGGAGTGGGCAGGTCAAAGCAGGGAGGAAGCGATTATGCAGCCTCACGCCTTTGGGCGTTTTGTGTCGGTAGGGCTGACGATGGGGGAAGTTCGCACATTAGGGCACCTCCTCCTCCTCCCTTCCTCCTTTTCCTCTCCCTCGTCCCTTTCTCCTTTTCCTCCTGCTCCTCCTCCTCCTCCTCCCTTCCTCCTCCTCCCTTCCTCCTCCTCCCTTCCTCCTCCTCCCTTCCTCCTACTACTCCTCTTCCTCCCTTCCTCCTACTCCTCCCTTCCTCCTACTCCTCCTCCTCCCTTCTTTCTCCTCCCTTCTTTCTCCTCCTCGTCATCCCCCTCCTCCTCCCTATACACCCTCCTCCTCCTCCTTCACCTCATCCTCCTTCTACTCCTACTCCTCCTACTCCTACTCCTACTCCTCCTCCTGGGACGGTGGTCGAACTCTGTTCTTTTTCGTTTTGTGGTCATGGAGGATTTCAACAGAATCGATTTAGAGGGGCACCCCTAAGGACCAGAGTCACTTTTTTCTTTCTTTCTTCTCTCTTCTCTTTTTTTATTATTTTCTTTCTCTTTTTTCCTTTCCTTTCCTTATTTTTCTCTTTCTTAATATTTTCTGTTTTGTTCTTTGATACCAACGACGTGACAGAAATTGACAAAGACAAAAAAACGAAATTGTGAATTCGAATGAGTTTGAGGCGCTGCGCCTGGCTGCTCGTTACGTTTTCTTTTGCATTTCAAACAATATTTTCCGAATTTCTTGAATTCTCCACACATTTCTGTAATAAAAAAGAAATAAACAAAGACAAATATTTTACCATTTTTACACGTTCGTTTTATATATATTTCTCATCTCGTGTTTTTTTTTCGGTTAAAGAAAATCAAGAAACAAAATTGGTATACAATATAAACGTTTCGAGTTCAGAGCATTTGATCCAGGTTTCCATGACCTGAATGAAACCGCCTGGCAGCAGCCAGAATAATCTATAAAAAGTCGTAACGATTTTATAAACACTGGTTTCGAAAACAACAGGCAGTTCTCTCTATTGGAAAAAATAATTGAAAAATTCGCATAATGGGAATAAAAATGCCTTTTACATACATTTGCAAGTCTCCAAAATTCGTAACGAAGAGTATATTTCGAAAAAAAAAAATCCAGTTTATTAGAAAATGTCTGTGGGGTCCTGGATTTTCCCGGAAATCCTCGTTCCGAATTTTGGAAACTCTTCTTATACAGACTCTCAACAGAGGTTACAGTGCCAGGCTCTTAGTGTGGCTTTTGTGCGTCGTAGGCTCAAACGGAAGCTTCTCCTTGGTCAAAGAACGTACAGGAGAAACTAACTGAAGATTAACAAATTGAACAATTTCTGTTCATAGCGTCTGGTAGAATAGAATGTTTTTTTGTTTTGCGCTGTCCACAGACGACCCATCCGCGATTTTTTTATGTCAACATGTATTGTTTTTGAATATTCTTTATCAGATGTGTATAGCATTTCCCCATAGTAGCAATATACCAAAGAATTTATATATATATACGCATGTACATACATATATTCATCTATATAAAATAAATATACTTATACATCATATATATACTGTACAGTACATATATATGCATATACATATACTATATACATACGTGTACATAGATAAACATATACAGACATACATATACATATGCATATATATACATGCATGTACACAAATACATACATACATACACAGACATATACATACATACATGATTAATTTCAGTATATTTCTTTCTAACAACGTGGTCAAAGAAACGAAATAGTGAGGATAGTGAGAATAGTAAGAATAGTGACTGCGAATCCGGATTCTATCTCGCCGATCAAATCCCGGAACCGTGTCTCGAAATATCCGGGGGTGAAGGTCCGGGGAGGGATGTGTTGGGGGGGGGCATCATCCGGTCTCAACTTGTATACGAAAAAGAATGGAATGCCGCCAACAAAAGGGTACGGAAAAATGGGATGAAGAGTCTTTCAGCAAAGGATTCGAAGATTTTTGTCTATTCTTGGTAGGGTGCAGAGGCTTATAACTATGGAAATTAGGTCTGGGTGATACGCGTGTGTATATACATACATACATATATGCATATATATATATATATTATATATATATATATATATATTTATATGTATATATATATATATATATGTATACACACACACACACACACACACACACACATATATATATATATATATATATGCAGAAATACAATATCCCCTTTACCATGGTAGGTATAAAAAAGGAAGAAGCTGAGACCAGACGATTACAGATATCCTTAAAATAGGAAGGAAAAATACGAGAAAAAAAGAAGAAGAAAAAAGAAGAAAAAAAAAACGTTTGGGTTCAAAGCCATTGCCGGGCACCAGAAAAACAAAAATCGAAATAAAAGTAAAACAGAGAGAAAAAAAAAGGGGGGGGGTGGGAAATTGAGCGCAGAATTATTCACGAGAAGACATTTTATCTCTTGATAATATGCGTTGTTGGCGCAATCGGAAGCATGCTGGTCTCCCATGCACATAGTTGTGGGTTCGAATCCCGCACCCCTCTCCGATTCCCAACCGTCCCCAAAGCAGCAACTCAGTGACTCCAGGCGTAGGCTTCTCACTTTCCACCAGCTTAATATAATTGATTCTAGATAGTTCTCTACAACGGAAATCCCTAAAACTACTCTCCGTTATTCGCAACGAAAATTTCCGAAGTCTAGAAAGTTCTCAATACCAGAAGCACTTCTTGGAATATGTTTCCTAAAGGCGTTTTTGTTCCAGATTTTGAAAGATTCCGAATTCTAGAAATTCCCAATAGAAAGAGGTGGCTCCATGGGTAACCCTTTCAGTTGGGTGCGTCGCTTGTGTCCGTGGTGTCCTTCTATTTACTTGTGTGTGTGTGTATGTGTGTGTGCGTGCGTGCGTTTGCGCGCGTGTGCGTGCGTATGTGTGTGTGTGTGTGTGTTGCATGTCGCATCCGTTCTCCCTCTTTGCACCGCCTCTCCCTCCCCGTCATCACCCGGGCCTTCCCGGCCCCGCCCCGTCCCCCGGCACCACCCCGCCCCGGAAGAATGCGGCAACAGATATTACTCTTCTTCCGGAAACTATCCGGAGGGGGCGAGCCCCGCGGAAATGACTTGGGCGCCGAGGTCCTGCTGGCGGCGATTAAGGCTGGGTAGGTTGCAGCTTGAGGGAGTGACAGGCAGAGAGACAGGCGGACAGACAGACAGAAAGAGGCAGAAAGGCAAAGAAAGATAGAAATAGGGAAATAGAAACAGAAAGACTTAGAGAGACAGAGACAGAGGCAAACACAGAGAAATAGACAGAAGGAGATAGAGGCAGAGACAGACAGACAGAAAGACAGACACAGAAAACAGAGACAGAAAGAGGCAGAGAAAGATAGACGGACAGAGAGAGCGAGACCAAGCAAATCTGACTGAATGACTGACTTAAGTCATTCATTCATGATGGAGGCAAATTTATAGATATCGCACAGCAGTTCTCGTCTTTCTTTCAGGTGAAGGAAAAAAAAAGGCTTGAAGACAAAGGAGCGAGTGGGACTCTAGGAAATATATATACATATATATATATATATATATATATATATATATATGTATATATATATGTGTGTGTGTGTGTGTACATATGTAAAATGGGGGTAAGGTTGGGTTATTATTATTGTTATTATTTTTCTTTTTCTTTTTTATCATCTTGCGGAAGGGTAGTTGTTATAATTCCCTAGACTGACCGAGCAGTTCCGTATCTCTGAGAAAATCAATGGCTGGAACGGAGTTTTTCGACAAATCCCTTATAGAACATATATTGTGTTGTGCTTGTTTGTGTACAGTGCAGTCTTCCATAACATTTTGTATAATATGGGGTGAAGTGTTACATTCTGGAAAGTTTCTGTGATGCGGTCATCCAGCCTCCTCTGGTAACTTGGAAGAGCTGAAAGGTGGCCGCACCATCCCTGCCAGGCCAAGTAGACTCTCGGGGGAGAGAGGATTCAGAAGGATGGATATCAGGGGGTCGGGCATGCAGCAATGTATTGTCTTTCAGTCTGTTGATGGAGCAGTGAGCAATATGAATATGGGTATTATGCTTCTGGAGACGGGCTTTTAGTGGTTGTGGAGGAACAGAAGAGAGTGTGTGTGAAATTAGGAACTCCCCATTATTCGGAACGACAAGATTCTGAGATAATTCCCGGATGCCGTACAAGCTTTTCCTAACAATCTTGTATATTTTCAATTTTTTCGTTTCGAATATTGGAAGATTCCGAATTTTAGAGATTCCCAGATAAAGAGAACTCGTCATTAAATCGGTGGATGCCGAGGCTACCAGGTGGTCGAAGCGGACCACCTGTGTCCTCTGTGGAAGGATTAGGAGGAATCGCGTTGGCCTCGCCTGCCGATACGAGGAAGTTGACAGGAAGGACTTCGAGGAGATAAATGTCGATTTCGATGTTCGGTCAAATGCTCGAAGAGCAGCCATGTTCTTTGTCGTCAGCGAAAGAGATAGATAGATAGGGAGAGAGAGAGTGGGGGGGGAGGAGATAGATAGATAGAGAGAGAGGGGTAGAGGGAGGAGGTAGGGGAAAGAGTTACAAGGAGAGAGACAGGGAGAGATGGAGAGTATGCTGGGAGAGGGAGATTGGAAATGGAAAGTACCACAATTGTAAGACTATTATTATTATTATTATTATTATTATTATTATTATTATCATTACCATCATCATCATCATTATTATCATTACTATTATTGTTATTGTTAAAATTATTATATTGTAATTATTTTATAATTATTATACATTATCAACATTATTTAATTATCATCATCATCATTACTGTTATCATTATTATTATTAATTACTACATTGTTACTATTATCATTGTTATTATTATTATTATTATTATTATTATTATCATTATTACTATTATTATTATTACTATTATTATTATTACTATTATTATTATTATTATTATATTTTTTTGTTCGCATCATCATTATCAATCATCATCATCAACCATCATCAATCATCATCAGTCATCATCATCAGCCATCATCATCATTAACAATCATTATCCTTATCATTGCCATCTGTTGTTGGGAGAAGTTACCTTTTAAAACTCTGCAACTGAAGTTCCCAGAACAACGATGCGAGTGCTATTTGATCTGAGGCCTGATGGACACATGTGGACCATTTTTGATTTGGAAGCGAGCGTCGCGCTCTCCACCTGCAGCAAACATGATAAGAGTTTTCGATTGTTCAAGTGAACACAAGTCCACGAAGAGATTTTTCATTTTCCTCAACGTATCGCACACAAGAAAAAAGAAGTTGTCAAAGGAGATGCGCGCTCGTGTGGAGAGACCAAGCTATCTCTCTTTTTTTTCTCTCTTTCTTTCGTTCTCTCTCTCTTTCTCTCTTTATCCCTTTCTATCTATCTGTCTCCTCTCTCTCTCTCTCTCTCTCTCTCTCTCTCTCTCTCTCTCTCTGTGTCTCCTCTCTCTCTCCCTCTCTCTCCCTCTCTCTCACTTCCACTCTCATATTCCATTCATCTCTCTTATATATGTCTCTTATCTTTATCTCTTATATGTATGTGATATCTATCTCTTATCTCTCTTATTTCTATCTCTTACCTCCATTTCTTACCCTTATGCCTTATCATCATCTTGTATCTCTAAATATTATCTCTGTTATCTATCTCTCACCTCTGTCGCTTATCTCTGTCTGTATCTCTGTCTCTATCCAGAAGGTAAAATTGTGTAAAGATATTCGGCACATTGTGTTGTTTGCATTCGATGAATTGAAGTTGACATCACAGCATACACATAACTGCACCAAAGCCTCTCAGATGAGAAATCACATTTTGAATGCAAATAGTTCCCTGTATTGGAGAGCCCTTGGGAAATTTCTCTTATTCCGAAAAGGTGCAAGATGTGGGGGAAATTCTGGATACCAGAAGCAGTTTGTAATATTCTGGCTTTTTTTTTTTCTCTAAGTGCATTTACATTCCGAGTATCAGAAAGTCCGAGTTTTAGAGAGATTTCCGGTAAGGGGAACTGTGTATTCGCAACGCACATTTAAACTGAGCAATTACGGTGGAAACTTGGGGTGCTCACTACGCAAATGATCCCAAGATGATGGAGCAGGGCTCAGTGTCGGGGGAGAGGGAGATGGAGTGAGGAAGAAGAAGGGGTGAAGAGGGAGAGGAGGGGGGAGATCATTAGGGGGGAGGGGGGCTAAAGGATGACTTTGGTTATTATGGTGGGGATGACAGACGTGATGGTGAGGGGGTAGGGGGAGCGGGGGGAATACCGTAATTACGGAGATGGTGGTGGATATGGATGGGGGGGAAAGTTGTTGAAGAGGAAGTGGGGAGGGAGGTAAATGGCGAGAAATGTGTGTGTATTTGGTGGGGGAAAGGTTAAGAATACGTCAATCTGAGGGAAATTGTGTGTGATTAGTACTCAAGTTGAAGAATGTCCTTTGTCAGGCGATAGAATGTGTGTATGTGTGATTCACCATGGTCTTGGATCACGTGTTAGACTCGTGTGTGTGTGTGTGTGTGTGTGTGTGTGTGTGTGTGTGTGTGTGTTTGTTTGTTTGTGTGTGTGTGTGCATGTCATGTGACACGTACATACAGACCATAGAACACCTCTGAGACTTCTAAATACTCTACAATGTACTTGTAGTGCCTCTTTGCTCTCAGAACCCTTCTTCCTCCGGAGTTATTTGTTAAGACAAACTGTCGGATCCATATTTTACGACCGCTGGGTGGGGGGGAGAAGGGAGAGGGGAGACGGTGAGAAACGACGACATGGTACAAATACTTCAAGAAAAGTGTAATTCTAAACAAGCCCAGTGATACTGAATTATTACAAGTTACAAGTAAAGGTTGTATATGCAAAAGAATATAGGAAATAAGTATTAAAATATCCACTTTTCAAAAAAGAGCTTTAGGCAGACAGAGTTGTCTGCATACAAGGGATTTAAGCATGGAAGTGTGGCGACATTCTATTCATATAAATAGTAAATTAGAGAGATTTTATTACTTTGGCATATGTTTTCGTAGTCCTGTAAAATAGGTAAGTGCACATGAACAAACGCATAAGCATGTAAACAGAAAACACACACAAACACACACACACACACACACACACACACACACACACACACACACTCACACTCACACTCACACTCACACACTCACACTGTGGCCTTAAGACTAATTTAGCAATATCTCCTTCATTGCCTACCACCAGCTCAAGGGCATCCCTCACAACTTCCCCACCTCCTCCTTCAACCTCCTTCCTCCTCCTTCCACTTCCCTCCTCCATTCTTCTTTACTCGTCCCTCCACCTCCTCCCTAACTTCTCTTCCTGGACTCCTCCCCTCACTTGTCTTCCTCACACATTTCTCCTCTCTCCCCATCCCACTTCCCTCTTCTTCTACTTCTCCTCCTCCTCCCTCATTCCTCCTCCTCCTCCTCCCTCATTCCTCCTTCTCCTCTTCCTCCTCCCTCATTCCTCCTCCTCCTCCTCCTCCTCCTCGTCCTCCTCTTCTTCCTCCTTCTCCCACGTTCCTCCCTCGTCCTCCTCCATCATCATCATCATCATCATTTATCATCCTTCTCTTCCTCCTTCTCCTCTACCTCCTCCCTCCTTCTTCCTCCCTCCTCCCTTCTTGAACTGCAGGGACCATTTACTGCCTCCTCCTGTCAAGCTCCGTCGTCCATTCACTTACTCTCTCCCATTCACTCCCGGGCAGTGACGCATCGTGACCAACCCGCACGCAGTAAACGAGTGCGGCGCGAACGTACACTGCAAAATCTCTGTCTGTTTGTCTGTGTTTGTCTTTCTTTATCTGTCTGTCTATTTGTTTCTGTTTGTCCATCTCACCCTATCTATCTTTCTATCTATCTATCTATTTATCTATCTATCTATCTGTATCTCTGTCTATCTGTGTATCTATCTATATTTATCTGTCTCTCCCTCTATCCATCTGTCTCTCGGTTTATCCATCTATATTTTGATCTTTCTCCTATTTATCTGCCTCTCGCTCTATACATCAATCTATCTACCTATCTGTCTATCTTTCTCTCGTGTCTCTCTCTCCCCTGTCTCTCCTTAACTATTTCTCTCCTACTTTCCCGCTCCCCTCTGTCTCCCACATTTTCTCTCATTCTCCCACTCTCATTCACTGTCTCCCTCTTCCTCTCTCCCTCACTTTCTTAGTCTTCCTCAGTCTCCTCCACACTCTCTCCCCCTTTCCCCCGTCTCTTCTCCCCATCTCTTTTTCATCTCTCTCTTTCCCCCTTCCTCCCCTTCTTCCTGTCTCTCTTCTCCCCTCTCTCTTTCCCCCTTCCTCCCCTTCTTCCTGTCTCTCTTCTCCCCTCTCTCTTTCCTCTCATCCCCCCCTCTTTACTCCTTCTTTGCTCCCTGTCTACCCCCTCTCTATCCCCTCTCTACCCCGTCTATTCTCCCTCTTTCTCCCCTCTCTACCCCCTTCTCTTCTCCCTCTCTCTACTCTCTCTCTCTTCTCCCCTCTCTACTCCCTCTAACCTCCCCGTACCTTCTCTCCACACCCAATGTATCCCCCCCTGTCCCTCATCTTTCCCCCTTCCCCCTCCCCCCACCCTGGTTACCGCCGCTCTCCCAGGCCGATGACTCATCCTATCCAATAGGCCCATGCTGGCCCACCTCATGGCACCCTCCTCCCCCCCTCCTTCCCCCTTGGTACTCTCTTCCCCCCCCCCCCGGCCCCCGGCCCCCACGTGGGTAAAGTGACCCTCATTGACACCGCTTCCTCGGCACTTTATCCTTGGCATTCCATTCTTGGCACCTCCACGGACCAGAGCCCCCATAGTGTGGCCAACTCCCCAGCACCCCCGCTTCCATCCCCTACCGAATTTATCTATTTATTTTATTTATCTAATTATTTATTAATTAATTTCTTTTATCTGTTTATTTCATTTATCTATTAATTTATTAATTATCTTATTTATCTGTTTATTTGTTTATCTATTTATCTATCTATCTATCTATTTATCTATTTATTTACTTGTTTGTTTATTTATTTATTTGTTTATTTGCTGTGAGAATTTCAATGAGATTTTCCAGCCCGAGGAACTTCATATGCACGAGACGTACTTGTCAAAGGATTACAAAAAAAGAGCATGAGACCTTTTGGTCCATAACTAGGTAGAGGGCGGAAAAAATATATAAATAAATAAATAAAATAAATATATAATGATCAATAAGCAAACAGATGAATAATTGCTTATACATACATACCAAAGGCTTTTTCGTCCTTACAAGGGAGGTACCCCCCAAAAAAAGACATAAAAACCTTTCTCACACATTCCATCCACACATACTCCATTCCCATCCACACCCTTCCCTCCCTCCCATCTTGGCTCCTCGATGACGGGTCATCCCTGCATCTTGTCCACTGCCCTGGGTCAGAAACAGTGTTGCAAGACAGAGCACATCCACAGCAAAGCCGCTTCGTTAAATCGGCGACCCCCTCTCCGTCCCCTCATGCAGAAATGGAGAAGACGGGGAGAAATCCCTTCGGGCTGCGTCAATTTATTTTTCACACATACTCCCCCATCCCCCACCCACTCATCCTCATGCATCACAGCATCATTCATACACAACCATTCTCCATTCACCCCTATCTTCTGTCCACTCCCATCCTTCCTCAACAGACATTCTACTCTTTCTCATACCCCTTTTACCCCATCCATACATCTCATCCTTGGTCGCCCCCTCATGTTCACTCCTTCCATCTCTGCCTTCCATACCTCTTTTACTAATCTTTCTTCACTCATTCTTTCCGTGTGTCCAAACCATCCCAATACTCTTTCATCAACCCTATCTCCCAACTCCCTTTCCAGCCCCGTTCTCCTCCTCACCTCCTCGTTTCTCACTCTATCCAGCCTAGTAACCCCTATCATACTTCTCAGACACCTCATCTCAAACACATTCAAACTCCTCTTCTCTTCTCTCTTATGTTCCATGTTTCTGCCCCATACAGTGCTGTCGGCCCAATCACTCCTTCATACAATCTCCTCTTAGCACCCATTCCCAAATGTCTATTTCTCATTACACTTTTTAATGCCCCA
>NC_134783.1:44073761-44093761 GCF_046742065.1 Oratosquilla oratoria | reverse complement strand
CCTAAGGAACCCCGGCCCCAAAGGAACCCCGGCTCCTAAGGAACCCCGGCCCCTAAGGAACCCTGGCCCCAAAGGAACCCCGGCCCCAAAGGAACCCCGGTCCCAAATGAGCCCCGGCCCAAAGGAATCCGGGCCTAAAAGGAATCCCGCCTCCAAAGGACCCCTGGCCTTCTAAGAAACCCCGGCTACTAAGGAACCGGGCTCCTAAAGAACCCTGGCTACTAAGGAACCCGGCTCCTAAAGAACCCCGGCTACTAAGAAACCCGGCTCCAAAAGAACCCCGGCTACTAAGGAACCCCGGCTCCTTAGGAAATCCGGTTTCCAAGGAACCCTGGGTACGAAGGAACCCTTTCTCCTAAGTTGGTTTTGCGGTGTCTATCAACAAAGATCAAGGCCACTCGCTAGATTTAGTTGGATTGCACCTTCTACAATCCTACTTTCTCAAGGTCAGCTCTATGTTGGATGTTTCAGGGTTAGAAATCCAAAGAATCTTTACATCCTTACTTCCAATAAGACAGAAAAGTTGTGTAGCTTGCTGCATTGGAGTAACTATATAGAACAATTCCTTTAAATATGATTAAATTAAATGTGTTACTTATTCTATTCTTTTTATAATATCATTTAAGGCCATAGGCCCATTTGTTTTACGCAGGAGCTAGTCAAAAGTCTGTCGGGAGGGCGGCTTTATGGCTAGTATATATATATATATATATATATATATATATATATATATATATATATATATATATATATGAACTCGTGTATATATGAATACATGTAGATATGCGTGTATACTGTGTATATCCATACATATAAACACACATATACAGCACCTCATATTTTAGTTAACTTGGCTCCCAAAGTTAAAGAATAAGATCGTTGTTTAGAGCCGCTGCGAAGTAAGAGTAATTAAAGTCAGGAGAGCAAATAGGAAGAGTCGGAAAGACCTCTCAGAGTAATTAAATGCGAGATGAGGAGGAACAGACGGAATGTCGGGGGCGGAGGTGGGGGGAAGGAGAGGGGGTGGGAGACGCTCTTGCTACATAGGGGAGTGGAACTTTCTTCCGGAGGGAAGTTTTGCTCTCCCTCCCCCTCCCCTTTCCTCTCCCCCTCCCCCTCCCCCTCTCTTCCTCCTCCTCTCACCTCTCTCTCTCTCTGATCATTTTCTGTGGTTTTTCTTTCCACGTTGGCTCCGTTTGGCGAACACGATAAATTGTTTTTAAAAAATCCCAAGAGAAAATAATTTTTCTTCAAGTGAACATGATATACAAGAGATGCTTGCCTGTTCACACGAACACATTTACATCTGTCTTCATCAAGAGGATGATGACAAGCGTCCAATTACGTCCACTCCACAACATACTCAATTGAAAGCCATGATCCATCAAGCACACTTTAGCGTGTTGTACAGACCTTGGTTCAGGCGCCCGAATGTAGCGTTGTAAACCCCCCCCCCCCTCCACTGCCTGACTTCTCATCAGCTGTTTTTCGCCAGAACAAAAGATATAAAGGAGGTCATTGTGCTGAAGGAGATGACGTGTCATCAGGCCCCAAGAAGGAGACTCTTTTGCCACCAAGGAGTACCTCGGTTCAAGTCAACGGCAATGCCAAGCTTGAGGGCCAGGGCAGTCCTACAAGATGGTGGAGGAGGAGGGTCGAGGAGGAGGAGGAGGGTCGAGGAAGAGGAGGAGGGTCGAGGAGGAGGAGGAGGAAGAGGGTCGAGGAGGTGATGATGAATGCTGCTGCTGGTGGTGGTGGTGGTGATGGTGGTGTAGTCAGGAATGACATGGAAACTGCTGCTCCAGTAAGAGAGAGCGAGAGATGGCTTCATTCATGGTATTCCAGGGAGTACATGTTGGTGCCTTTTCGGTCTCTCTCTCTCTCTCTCTCTCTCTCTCTCTCTCTCTCTCTCTCTCTCTCTCTCTCTCTCTCTCTCTGTGTGTGTGTGTGTGTGTGTGTGTATGTGTGTCTCCTGGCGTGCCTATATGAGTACTTTTATGTACCTGAGTGGTTTGTTTGGTTGCTTGCGTATATGATACTCAAAAGAAACGAAAGAGAGGTATAAATAAAAGTGAGAGTTTAAAGAGGAAGCATGGAAGGGAAGACTGGGAAAGAGAGATAGAGAGAACCAGGGAGATACAACGTAATAAAGAAAAACAAAAAATTGGGAATATGGGGGGAGGGGGGAGTAGAGAGGGGATAATTGAGTGGGAAGGAAAAAAGCAAAGGCTGAATGACCCTCATTTAAAATCCCCCACAACATTTTCTTCCCTCATCACATGACTTTTTTTCTTTCTTCCTTTCTCTTTAATCAATGTCAACAAAGATTTGACAAATCTCTTACGAGCTTCGATAAGGGCAGGCAGCCGGCGGTCAGGCGAGCCCCTATACGGTCGCTCCGTCACTGGACGTGACGCCCCCCGGGGGGGTGGGGGGTGGGGTGGGGGTTTATAAACGTTATGACGTGACATGAGAGGCCTGCCGGCGCCAGCAACCGGTCCCTGTCCCTCGGTCATTCCGTCAGGGGTCCCTGAATGTCGACATTGTCCCTTCCATTTAGAGTCTGACGCGAGTGAATGGAAGCGGACTGTGAGCCAGGACGCTCGGGCGTGTGAAAGAAGAGCAAGGGTGATTCCTCATGTCTGGGGTGGTGGTGGTGGGGGATGGTAAGGGTGGGGGGACGGGGGTTGTACCCTGCTAGGGTCATGAAGCTGTTTATGAATGAATCGCCTGGTCTTGACGACGCCTGTGAATTAAGTGGTTGGTGTCGAAGCGTGGACGAATCAGCACCCCCCCCACCGCCGCTCCTCTCCCCTCCCCCGCGACTCACGCCTGGGATGAGTCGACCAGCTGGCAATGTGTCGACCAGCTGGCTGCAACGACCGATCGTGGAAGACAGCTGGAGGAGACGCGCGTGAGGAAAACGGCGGGGGAGAGAGACAATTTCAGGTTGAGCAGCTGGCTGAGACACCTTTCAAGAAAGTAAATTGTCTCGTGTGGTGAGCAGCTGGGGTCGACTTTGTGTGTATGTATGTGTATGTGTGCGTGTGCATGCGCGTGCGTGCGTGTGTGTGTGTGTGTGTGTGTGTGTGTGTGTGTGCACGTGCACGATGGGTGGCCTTTTGTGTATTGTATTTTGTGGTATGTGGTTCATAAGTGGTAGGTCATGTCAGGAATTCCGAAGGATTTACAAGAGAACTAGGACCCGAACCTTCAGGTCGCTTGTCCTCCCTGCCCTGCTGTGAGACATGAACAGTGAAATCTGATTTGAAGAGGCGTGTCGATGCCATTGGTACCAAGCGCCTTCAGGGAATCATGATGTATCGATGGGATGGCTTCGTATTACACTGGCGACTGATCCACGAGACTCAGTCAAGGCATATTACCAGCATAATTCGTGAATGTCAGCTTCAGTTATGTGGGCATATGGCACGCTTTCCTGACGTTGATCTCAGGGATGTCTCTGGTGGAGACAGCTCCGAAATGAGGGAAGAAAGGGACGCCCACAGGACTCGTGGCCGGGACAAGCCCTGCTAAGAGCTCTTGGGAATGAGAAGGCTGACTGCATGGGAACTCTCCCGGGTAAAGTGTAGGAAATGGCGTGGGTGGATGAGTGAAGTGACGCGCCTCCTGGCGTATGTTTCCAATTGATGATGATGATTTATAGTGCGCGCGCGCGCGTGTGGAAGAACTGAGTCCCTATTCTTATCGCCGGCTGTACATAGGTAGAGGTATTCTTAGAACGGATGTTGTTGAGATGTTTAGATATTGGATTTTAGTTCTTTGTGGGAGTGGTGGGAGTGCCGAGGTGAGTATTAATAGAGGTGGAAGCGTTAAAGTAATCTGGTGGGAGGAGTAAGACCCCCAGGGGAGTTCGGCCGAACAGGAGGGAATTTAACATTCAGTACATGGGATCTACTCTCTCTCTCTCTCTCTCTCTCTCTCTCTCTCTCTCTCTGTCTGTCTGTCTGTCTCTCTCTCTCTCTATCTCTCTCTCTCTCTCTCTCTCTCTCTCTCTCTCTCTCTCTCTCTCTCTCTCTCTCTCTCTCTCTCTGTCTCTGTCTCTGTCTGTCTCTCTCTCTCTCTCTCTCTCTCTCTCTCTCTCTCTCTCTCTCTCTCTCTCTCTCTCATCTAGGAAGTGCGCTATACCTGAAGAAGAGGGCTCTGTGATTGTTGTGGGCCTGTGGATTGTTGTATGGATGTACACGGTCTCTATGGATGGGTGTACTGGTTATTGTGGGTTACAATAGGAAAATCATGCCAGTAAGTGACCTTTTGGTCCGTAACGGGACTGAATACAGATAAAGGAACACAAGTACACGGACTCCCTAACAAACCAAACAGATCAGTGGTTCCCCAAACTAGAGGGCACCCCCACCCCCCTTAGGGAGGCGTGAGAAGGATACAAGGAGGGAGTGAATTCAACTGCTTTAGAATTGCTGTTTAATGAGAAAAATGAATAAGAAAAATGAAATAATTTCAAGAACAAGTAGCTGTCGTTGCGTAGGTGGAAAGTATAATTCTATCAGTCACCCCCCAATCCGTTTTCTAGATATAATTAGAAAAGTTATAAATAGAAAAGTTATATAATTTAATGTAAATACAAAAAAGGTGGGGAGATCTGCTGGAAGGTTAACGGAGGCGTCATATGGGGTAGTTTGTGAGCCGCTGAAATGGATGAATAGATGAATAATTAGATAAAAAAAATCGATCTATTTGTATACCAATAGGATTCTTCCCTCTTACGAGGGAGGTAGCCAGCAAAGGCATACATCCACCTACCCTCACCCATCCCATTCCAATCCTTCAACCATTTGCTTCCTTTCTATCAGATGGGTGATAAATATAAATGAATAAGTAAATAAATAATCAAATAGCTAAATGAATTGAGAGAGAGAGAGAGAGGGGGGTGGGTGGGGGGGAGCAAGCAAAAATAACCAATTGAGACATTACACCTTATTGCTTCGATGTTTACACAACAGAATCCCATAACCTCGAAGTGCACTACATCCCGCCGTGTCTGTGGAAAGTATATCCCATTCATTGGTTCCGTGGTTGGCTGGTGTAGGGGAGGGAAGGCGGGTTCGGGTCTGTCTTTAAGGTCGCCAGACCGAGTAATAGTCGTGGGAAAGTGGACTGAAGCGAAAGCCAAGAATCTTGCTGTGCTACGCCCCAGAGGATTCTCCGTGGCCACAGCCAACGCCTCAACCCCCCCGCCCCCCGACCCCCGCGACTTTCTTGCCTATTCCCATATTTTTCTCTGCCCGCTGCTTCCCCGCCATCTCGTTCATCTTTTCTCTACTCTCCTCCTCCTCTTCCTCCTCCTCCTTCTCCTCCTCCTCCCCTTCCCACATCCTCCTCTCCCTCCTCCTCCTCCTCCTCCTCCTCCCACATCCTCCTCTCCCGCCTCCTCCTCCTATTCTTCCTCCCCTCCTCCCCCTCTTCCTCCTCATGTTCCTCCTTCCCTCCTCCCCTCCTCCCCTCTTCCTCCTCCTGCTCCTCCTTCTCCTCCTGCTCCTCCTCCTCCTCCTCCTTCCCTCCTCACATCCTTCTCCTTCCCCTCCTCATCCTCCTACTCCCCTTACTCCTCCTCTTCTTCCTCCTTCACCTCTTCCTCCTCCTGCTCCTCCTCCTCATTTTCCTTCTCCCTCCCCTTCTTCTATTCCTATTCTTCCTCATCCTATTTCTCCTCCCTACCTCCTCATGCTCCTCTTCCACCTCTTCCGCCTTTTCTTCCTCCTCCACCTCTTCCATCTCTTCCTCCTCCTCCACCCCTTCCAACATTTCCTCCTCCTTCCACCTCTTCTTCCTCTTGTTCTTCCTCTTGTTCCTCTTCCGGGTCCCAATCCTCTTCAGCTTCTACAGCCTTTTGTAGCTGCGTCGGTGTTGGAGTATCGAAAACAAGTAGCAGTAGCAGCAGCAGCAGCAGCAGCCCATAGGGAGAGAGCGAGAGAGAGAGAGGGGGGGAAAGGGGGGGGTGTAGGGGGGAACTCTATCCCCAATACAATAATTCCAGACGTGCATTCTTTCACCGGGAATGGCCCTAATTAGGCGGGGATTACCGAACGGCCCCAATTGGGTTCGGGATGAGAGAGAGAGAGAGAGAGAGAGAAGGAGAGAGAGAGAGAGAGACTACCCTTATGTGGAAGTCATTATGATGGTTACGGACACAGTATGTATCCACCTGATAATTTCTTGTTCTTTTACATCCTGATTCTCTTTTTGTACGCCTGTATTATCGAACGAATCACAGCGCCTTCGAGAGGAACTATGCACTCGGTGTAGCACGCAGGCCGAGGACGCTCCTCAGCTGGAGGAGGGGCGTCTTCTTGATTACAGATGGTGGTACGAGTAGCATCGATACTTGAGAACGGCTACCCCCCTCCCCCTCTCCCTCTCTCTCCCTCTCTCTCTCTCTCTCTCTCTCTCTCTCTCTCTCTCTCTCTCTCTCTCTCTCTCTCTCTCTCTCTCTCTCTCTCTCTCTCTCTCTCTCTCTCTCTCCCTCTCTCTCACAGCTGACGGGTGGGATGTTGGGGGATGTCAGACCAGTCAGTTTCCATTCCAAATGGAGTCCCTTTTCCTCCCTCCTCCTTTCCCTCCCCTCTCCTCCTCGCTCTCCTCTTCCTATCTTCCTCTTCTTTCTCCCCTTCCCTTTTCTTCCCCTTCCCTACCCTCACTTCCCCTCTCTATTTCTCCCCTTTCCCTTCATTCTCCCTTCGCTTTTCTTCTTTCGTTTCCTTCTCTTTTCCTTCCCCTCCCTCTCTTTTCCTATCCCCTTCCCTATCCTCTCTTCTCCTCTCTGGCTCCTCTCTTTACCTTCTTTCTCCCCTTCCCTTTTCCTCTTCCCTTTCCTCTCCTCACCTCCCCCTTCCCTCCCTTCTCACCCCCCCTTCCCTACCCTCTCTTCCTCCTTCCCCTTCCTTCGTTTCCCTTCTTTCTCCCCTTCCATTTTCTTCATCCCTTTCCCTCCCCTTCCCTCCCCCTCTCTTTCTCTTCCCTCCTCTCCCTAATCCTCCCCTCTTCCCCTCTCTCCTGTCTTCCCCTCCCCTCTCTTCCCCTCTCCTCTCTCCTGTCTTTCTCTCTCTTCCCTTCCCCTCTACTCCCGTCCCTTCCCCTTTCCTTCCCTTTCCTTTCCTTTCCTCCCCTTTCCTCCTCTTCCTTCTACCCTCTGCCCTCGCCCCCCTCCCCGATCGTGTCCACTTTGTCTGGCCCCGTCCAGTGTGCCGCGAGGTCGGCTCGCCGACCCGACCAGCCGGGTTTTTTGGGGAGGACAGGGATCGGATGGGGTGGGTGGTGGGGTGGGGGAGCTGTTAGAGGGGGTGGGTCCCTTAATGGGATCCCGTTGTAATCGTTTTCCGTCACCCCTGTCATCATCATTCTCATCATCACCACCCCCACCGTCATCATCATCATCATCATCACCATCATAATCATCATCATCATCACCGTCGTCGTCATCATCATCATCATCATCACCATCATCATCACCGTCGTCGTCATCATCATCATCATCATCATCATCATCATCATCATCATCATCACCATCATCTTTCACTCTTTCACTCTTTGTCGCTCCTTTCTAGCCTTTTTCCGTTTTCGCTTTTTTCTTTTCTTATTCATTTTAGTATTTCCCTTAGTTGCACTTTGTCTTGGCCAATTGTATTCCACTCTGCTCTAGTCCATCTATCTATCTATATCCCAGTTCCATTTCTTAACTATTTACTTGGTTTTGGGCCAGTACCTCTGTCCCAGCTGTGGAGAATGTCTGTTTGACCTCTTCCCTTTTGAAAACAGAAGTCGTCCCTGACCACCGGGGGGTGGGGGGGATGGGGCGGGTGTCTCCCAGGGATTCAGGACATCATTTGTTGGCGCCCTAGTCACGTCCGCCCCTATCCTCATTTTACCCTCTTTTCCTCTTTTCCTTTCTCTCTTCTCCCCCTTTTTGCCTCTTCTTCTTCCTCTTCTTTTTCTTACCCATTTTTTTTCTCAGATTCTTCTTTCTGTTTTTCATCGTTCTCACTTCTTCTACTTCTTTTTTTTTCTTCGTCTTCTTCTACTTCGTATTCTTCTTATTCCTCTTCTTCTTGTTCTTCTTCTTGCCCTTCTTCCTCTTCTTCCTCTTTTTCTTCATCTTCTTCTTCTTTCTCCTTTTCTTTCTTTTTCTCTTCCTCTTCCTCTTCCTCCTCCTCCTCCTCTTCTTCGTGATAGGTCTACCTCACGCGACCACGTGTCCTTATTCGTTCCTATCCCTGGGATAGCGTGTATCTGTGTCACGGGCCCTTTTTCTCTTCTTCATCTTTCTCCTCTTCATCGCTTTCCTTATTGTCCTCTTCTTCTTCCTCCTCCTCCTCCTCCTCCTCCTCCTCCTCCTCCTTGTCTTCCTGCAGGTACTATCGCTTTTGCTGCTCCGCTTCTTTCTTCTTGTCCTTCCAAGTCATCTTCCTCCACCTCCACCTTATCCTCCTCCTCCTTGTCCTCTTCCTCCCACTTATCCTACATGTTATCTTCAGGCTGCTGCATCATCGCCTCCTCGTCCTCCTCCTCCTCCTCCTCCTCCTCCTCCTCCTCCTCCTTATCCTACATGTAATCTTCAAGCTGCTGCATCCTCGCCTCCTCCTCTTCCTCCTCCTCCTCCTCCTCCTCCACCTCCTTATCCTACATGTCATCTCCAGGCTGCTGCATCCTCGCCTCCTTGTCCTCCTCCTCCATGTAATTTTCTTCTCCTCCTCCTCCTCCTCGCCATGGCGGTGCCTAATACGCCGTCAACCTAAGGCTCTTAGAGCCAATTGCTCTGTGCTCCATCATGCTGTCAGGCGACGCGCCTTCGCCGCCGCCGCCGCCCCCTCCCTTGGACGGACGCCGCGCCGCGCGCGTCACTCTACGCACCATCGCATCCATCTTTCCCTCCTCCTTCCCCTCTGTCCCCTCGCCTCGTTTCCCCTCGTCCATCTTCCTTCCCTTTGCCCTCACTTCCTTCTCCCTCTTCTTCCCTTTGCCCACACCTTCCTTCCCTTTCCCTCGTCTCCCTTCCCTTCTTTCCTCCCTTGCCTTCCCTCTCCATCCTCGGTATTTCACTCTTCTCCTCTCCTTCCTCGTCTTTTTTCCCTTTTTTCCTCTTCTCCCTTCCTCTTTTCTCCCCTCCAATCTTCTCCCCTCACTTTCCCTCCCATTCCCCTTCCCCATGTTACATTTCCTCTGACCTCCACTCCCTCCATAATATCCATTCTTCCATTCTCTCCATATTCTCCACACCTCCACTCCTCCCCATTCTCCTCCTTTCCATCCCTCCACGTTCCTCGGGAGGCCCTCCCTCTGACGGATCTTCCCCCGGAACCTCCGTTCCGCTCCGTTCCGCTCCGTTCCGTTGTCAGAGCGCCGGTGTCAGGTGGTGTTGTCAGGTTGGCACTGGAGTCGCCGTCGCCAGGTGGTGGTGGCGCCGTAAATGGCGGTTTTGTGGTCAGCAACAGGTCCCGTCGTCCCCCGCACGTTTTCTTTGATTTGGTTTCTTCCTCTTTTTCTTTGTGTCCTTATTCTTGTTTTTCTTTTCCTCTTCCTCTTTTTATTTTTCTTGTTTATTCTTCTTCTATATTTTTCTTATTCTTTTTCTTCTTTTTCTTTTTCTCTTTTTTCTTCTTATTCTTGTTCTTCTCTTCTCCTTGTTCTTTCTCTTCTCTTTCTTTGTGTCCTTATTCTTTTCCTTCTTCCTCTTTTTATTCTTCATCTTGTTTTTCTTCCTTTTTTTCTTCTACCTTGTTCTTATTTTTCTTATTCTTTTTCTTCTTATTTTTTCTTTTTCATTTTCTCTTCTTTTTGTTTTTATTCTTGTTCTTCTGTTCTTGTTCTCGCTCTTCCCTTCCTCTTGCTCTTCTTCTTTCTCTCTTCATCATTTATTTTTTCGTAATTATTACCGTCATGATCATCACTATATTCACTACCATTTTTACCACCATGATCATCATTACCATCACCATCACCATCACCAATTCCACCGGTACAATTTCTTGGACACAAGTAATTGACACACCTCAATTTTTAATTACTTATTTTTATTATTATTATTATTATTATTATTATTATTATTATCATTATCATTACTTTTTTATTATAATTTTTTTTTTATGCCAAGCCCATCTTAGTCGCCATTTTTTCATAAACTACTATTCCGGACATTCAAATCTGACCCATGATATACCAAAACTATGCAAAAATTTCTTACGTTGTCTTTACACACACACACACACACACACACACACACACACACACACACACACACACACACACACACAAATATATATATATATATATATATATATATATATATATATATATACATATATATATATACATTTAAATAGAACTATAAGGGAGCTTTGCTGTTTAGAAATATAACGCATACTGAGAAAGCAAGGGCAGGCCTGATATATCGTGGGGCAGGTTCGAGTGTCCGCTGTGGTTGTACTGGTTGAGCTGGTTCCTTAATGCTGAGCCAACAACCAGCTGCACAAACCGGCACGCTCAGAGTGCCACCTGGCAGTGCCCGTGCCGCAGAGATCACCGTCCAGAGGCACACTTGCACATTCATAGGACCCTAACCCACATTCAGTATGTCGGTTCATAACTACCGTGGAGAGAGTGCCTGTCTCTCTCTCTCTCTCTCTCTCTATCTATCTATCTATCACTCTCTCTCTCTTTCTCTATCTGTCTATCTATTTCTCTCTCCTCTATATTAATCTATTTATCTACTTTAATTGCCTCTCTCTCTCTCTCTCTTTCTTTCTCTATCTGTCTATCTATTTCTCTCCTATATTTATTTATTTATCTACTTTAATTGCCTATCTGTCTACTTTGACTCTCTATCTATCTACCTATCTCTATCTCTATTTATGCCTGTCTAGTTTGACACCCACGGTTTGTAACCGTAGCACACAATCATGGCCATCATGCCCACCCCCTTCTTTACTCTCCCTTGTTTTCGTTCTCCTTTCTCCCCTACCCCCACTCCCCTTCCTCACCCTTCCATTCCTCCCCCCTTTCCCCCCGCCGCGTTGTCCTAGACGAAACCTTTTCCTTTTCTCCTCTCCCTCTCCTTTCGTCTCTCCCCTCGTCTCGTTTTAATTCCCCCTTCTTTCTTTTTCTATTTTTTCCCTTCCAACCCGTCATTTACGTCCTTCTTAGTTTAGTTCTTTTTTTATGACGTCACTCCCCTCCCTTATCCTTTACTTGCCTCCCCTCCACTTCCCTCCACACTCCTTCCCTCCCCTCCCGCCTGTCCCTCCGCCCTCCATATTTGCGTTTCCCTCCTCACCTCACCCACCACTCTATCTCTCTCCTCTTTCCCTCCCTTCCATCCCTGTTCCCCTCCCTTCCCTTCTTCGCTTTCCCTTCTTTCCCCACTTCACTTCCCTTCCATTTCATTCCAGTTTCTTCTCTTCCCTTGCCGTCCCTTCTCATCCCTTCAACTCCCTTCTCCGAATCTACTCTACTGCACGCTTTCATCCTCTTCTCCACACTCCAGCCTTCTTCTTTTTCTACTCATTCCGACTCTTCTCACATATCTACCCCGGCTCCTGTACATACTTCTCTCCCGTCGCCCTCCACCTTACCCTACAAAGTGACCAGGGGAGGGGGAGGAAGGGGATAGGGAGGGGGGAGGGGAGGCGAGGGGGCATAAAGGGACTTCAGCCCATTCCCCTCAGCTACTCAGCATTCTCTCCCCTCTTTCTAGGAATCTTCGGGACTGATATCCCCCCCCACACCGTTTTCTCCCCACTTACTATTGGCCGCCCGTAGCACCTCCTTTCCCTAATCCGAGCCTCGTTAAGCTCCCAGTCACATTTACTGTGGGAGGCTCCGGTCGATCTATGGTGTTCCTGTTGCCGCCGGCGCCGCCGCGTGAGCCGGGTATCTTCGCGGTCCGCACGCACAGAGTACGAGAGGGGTCCTTTCGGAAAGTACCAAACGGTCTCAGGTGATGGGTCCTTGGTGTGACACACACACACACACACACACACACACACACACACACACACACACACACGGCTCGACAGCGTAGTGGTAACGTTCGTAACCGCTACTCCAGCGGCCCGAGTTCGAATCCCGCCCAGGACTGAAATAATTTCAGCATCTCTGCGCTGCGATCCGTTACTCCAACTCTTGTAGGCGGGAGCTGTATGTGCGTGCGCGCGTGTGTGTATGTGTAAGGTCATAATATTACCCACAGGTCGGTCATATATGAACTCTGAGCTCTCATCTGGGAGGGTAATAGCTGTTGATCACGAGTTCAACACGTGATCCAAGAACATGGTGAATCACACACATATACATACATACGTACATACATACATACATTCATACACACACAGCTAGGTATGATAAATTAGAGGATAAGAGACAGGACCCCACGAACGTTGCTTCTGCCCTGTATACCACACTTCTGCGCATACGCACTCTAATACACGTCACACTACGGTTGGAGTGTGTTGTGGTGTCCACCATGTATACAAAAAAGAAGAAGAAAATCGTTCTCGGTCGTGTCATCGAACTAAGATCCTCGAAGGTTCCTCGCACCAAAGAACTTCGGTTATGTCGCCCTTCCTTGGGAATCTCCCCCCCACTCTTCCACCTTCCCCAGAACCAACAGGTTCGTCCCTCAGGGTCCTTCCTCCCCAGGGGAATTGATGGAGCAAGTATGGCATAGTGCTTCCCACCCAGTGTCCTGGAGACCTACTGAAGCAATCTTTCTTCATCAACCAGACACCTAGATTAAGAGTTTTACAAAACATGCGGTCCCCAGGCCTTCTTCTGCCCTCACCCACCCGCTCGATCCCTCCTCCCTCCCGCCTCCCCCCATTCACCACCCCAAACTCTCGACCTTAATTAGCAATTAACCTAAGTGTCCTTTCTCAGGACTAATTACTCCCCCCTTCCCCTCCCCCACTAGATGATCTTCCATTAGCCTTATCTCGACGATGGCTTTAAGGCCCTCGAGGTCTTTGATCTCCTTCGGATCGTGTGAGATGTTTAACCTTTTGTTTAAGTGGAGGACCTCTGGTCACCCGTAAGGCACTTTTCGATCTCTGTTGGTCTTCTTCTTTCGAACTAAGGAGTACGAAGAAGTTCTGTCCCAGAAAGAGATTTTAACCAGTGTTCATTTTTTGAGGTATTTTAGTGAACACCACTTGGGTGACTAGCCTGACGGGTCATCATGAAGCCATCTATCCCTATACGATAAATAAAAAAAAATCAATAACCCGTATTGCATAATCTATTTATATACTATGTGCTTTTCCCCTTATAAGGAAGATAGCCAAGTCAAAGGCACGTACCTACTCCCACTCATTCCACTTCCATCCACCACCCTTTCTCCCCTCTCATCTTAGCTCCTCATGGATGACGGGTCATCCCTGTATCCCGCCCACTGCCTTGGGTCAGAAGCAATGTAGTAAGACATAATGCATCCACAGCAAGGCCGCTTCATCATTGCATAATGGTATTGATAATGTAGGAGTGGTGTTAAAGAATCGTGTAGCAGGGGACAGAGGTACTGAGTCAATGTATTCTTAGTAGTATTAATCGTGTTGGAGTCTCCATTGAGTTTTTGGTATTCCCAGGATGGGATGAAAACTCTATTATCTATCCCCGAAAAGGGTGACCTTCTTAGATTGTGTCTTGTCCAGCAAGCGCCAGACGATTTCATTCAGCTAGAGTGTGACCTTGGGGCCTAGATCGATCGAGATTTGCTTTCGTTCAGGGTCCGTCCCTCGTCGGGGAGCCTCTCGATATTAAGGGAAATAGAAATATATAAAGGAAGTCACCGCGGATAAGAATTGTAGTACTACCTTGACGTGCCTGGACCCAAGTGCTAGGTGTCCCTGTTTTCTTTAAGAAAAAAGAAAGTGTCCCATTTTCCTTGAAAAAAAAAGACCGCTTACTATCCTGCGTTTTCTTGCCCAAAACTTCACTCCAAAGTCCCCCTTCCAGGCCCTTTGTGGCCGCCCCGGTCGACCCATCCTTGTCCTTTGTGACTCTGATAAATGGCGAGCTTCCGAGGTCCTCCTCGGCTCGAGGCCGACTTTGAATGACCTCTTCTCCCTCACCCTCACTCCCTCTCCAACAAAGCCTTGACTCAGCCCCCACCACCTCCTCCACCTCGACCTCCACCACTTCCGTTAGGTCAGCCTCAACTTTGTCCATTCTTTCGACTTTCCGAACTCTTCTCAATTTCACGGCAAAGAAAACTCGAACACTTTCCGACTTACACTCCTGTGTGCTCATCCTGTTATATAACAACCCAACCTAACTCAGTCCAATTCAGTCCAACCCCAGTCCAACGCCAGTTCAACCCCAGTTCAACCCCAGTCCTTCGAAGTCCTACGGGTCCAGAACAGATCAATACCCAACCTCACCCCACCAGCTTCACCTCATCAGATCTCACCCAGCCCAACCCAAACTACCCAATTCAAAGCTACCCTACTCCACGATACCACAGCCCCGTGCGTAACAACACCGCACTCCCACTCCCAGAATACCCTACTCCACCTCACTCCACCTCACCCTATCTCGCGACCTCCCAAGGTGTTCGCCATTCTCTGGCAGGCAAGGACAGAGACAACGTTATTGTACGAGTGAATTCGACCTTAATGGCCTTCAGACACGCCTACGGAATCTTCCCAGAGTGCTGCCGCCTCTTGGCCTGTTTACCTTCCCCCGGTCACACCTGGGGCTTGATTTACTTGTGCTTTGGGCGCGCATTGTCCACCCGGCCCTTCCCCGGTCCTTCCCCGGTACCTGGGAAGATCAGATAACCCAGAGCAAACATCGGTGATGGGTGGTACCAGAATCAGAGCTCCCCAAGTACCAAGATGCTCTTGCCCCCGGTCGTGGCTGGTACCGGAGTCTCCTTGCCTTGCTACCGGGGTAGATACCAGAGTCTGGCTGCTATTCTAGTAGTTTATGGTTTCGAAAGTTCTTCGTTTCATAAAAAAAATCCTATATTTAATGTGCACATTTTGCCAAAGTTAATACAACAGCTGTTGTATTTCTTTATCATTTCGAATAAATCACCGATGGTTATCCAATTGAATCTTATGAAAGCTTAGAAAATAATAGATGAAATTAGACGAATAAATAGGTGAATAAATAAACATATGCGAAGTTTACTGCATAACATCGCCTTTTCGAGGAAGATCCCATCGACTACGCAGTTGGCTAAGTTGGTTCTTTGAGCTTCTCTTAAGAAATTGATTCAGAGGTAAAGAGCTTAGCCTGGTCGCTCCGGGCTACCTAAACCCCCCACCCCCCATCCCATCCCTTCCCTTCCTTTCCCCCCAGACGCTAAATGGATTCTTAGTCACGTGGGAGGATGTTCCTGCCGGGATTAGCGTCACCTGTCCAACAGCCTCTCGGAACTTTTATTTATTTATTGATTGATTGGTTTATTCTTTATCCATTTTGCTATTATATATATACTATATATTTTATATATATTTTTATATATATATATATATATATATATATATATATATATATATATGTGTATGTATTAATATACATTCTTTCCGTATATGTCTCCGTCGAGGTCCTTGTCAGTCTCGATCGTGATGATATGGAATTAAAGTGAAAAATTAATGTGGTTGAAAAAGATTAATATATGTATATATATATATATGTATATATATATATATATATATATATATATATATAAATATATATATATATATATGTATGTATTAATATACATTCTTTCCGTATATGTCTCCGTCGAGCTCCTTGTCAGTCTCGATCGTGATGACATGGAATTAAAGTGAAAAATTAATGTGGTTGAAAAAAAAAATATATATATATATGTATATATATATATACTTTTTTTTTAGCTTGTTTTTTAATTTCAGCATCAGTGCGCCGATTTTCTTCTTTTCTTTTCTTCTTTCTTTTGACAATTTCGAGTTTGTTTTGAGTCCCTTGGTACCTTTTATTCGAGTTTCTTGGTCTTAGAGACGGTAGGCCCAAGATCGAAACCATCTTTCAGACTGAATGGTATTTGCCCTTCCATTCCACTAACGTTTGCTTTCGTTCCTGTCTGCTCGAAGCAGGACGAGAGAGCAAACGTTTACAAGGAACTCGAGGCAAACGTCGGCTTCTTGTTCCTTTCATGGTCTCCACAGAGTGTGACCCTCCCTCCCTCCCTCCCTCCCTCCCTCCCTCCCCCGTTTTTAAAAATTGAATTTAATATGAAATGTTCAACTCCATAATATATTTTAAGATGATATTGGAATCAAAATATACAACAGGTGAATAAGTCCTTTTTATCTATTTATTCATTTGTTTATTTATTTATTTTTTTCCTTATTTTTTTTTTTTTTGGGGGGGGACAAATATACAACGTAACTCAAACCTGGCAAAGAAAACGGAGAGAAGACGTTTACACAATATATCTTTCTTGTGCGGTAAGAATGAAAAAATAAATGAATAAATGAATAAAGAAATTAATAGATAGATGAATAAGTGAATAAAGAATGTGTGAGGGAATGCGCTTCGTACAATCGTTGTCAATCTTAAGACAGTTGTCATGTACAGTTACTCTATGGTAATCTTTAGTAAAGACTTTGAAACTGCATTTTTCATTTAATTTTCATTCAATCAGTTGGGTAATATTTATGCATTTCCTTTGAGATTTTCAAAATTTAATACATGTTAACTTTGCAGTTATCGAATTTATTCATTTATTATTTCTGTTTTATTTTATTTATTTGAATAATTTCATTACAAAAAAGCCTCGAAAGTTTCGTGTAAGACCCACGTTGCTTAACTTCTGCGCTCGAGGGATGAATGAAATCGCCTGACGGCAGAGTAAAAGGAAAGGGACTACTCGGTATGGAAGGGACTATCTGAAAAGAGTCATATCGACAGTGTCGTCAAGGGTAAGGTCAAGTCAGAATACAAGCTTATCGTCGTCTAGAAAGGGATGGAGTCTCGAATGTACATGAAGATACCCAAATCCCATTTTATATACAGTATACACACGCGCACACACACACACACACACACACACACACACACACACACACACACACACACGTTTTATGTATTTATTCGTTCACTTATTTGTTTATTTTATTTACGTAATATATTTTCTTTCTACATACTTGTGTTGGAGGCAAGATGAATGTAATGGCTCCGCGTTCTCATTGCGAGCTCAGCTTGATACCAGGGATGGGGTGGGGGTGGGGGGAGCCCGGATTGTGGCTCGAGTCTGGAGTAGGATTACTTTCGCCGGGCGTAATTACGCCAGGGCGAAGACCCGAGACCTTCCGGGCGGAGCGTAAATGGCGCGCGCGTCAGGAGAAAGATAAAGGACAAGACAAGGAGGGTTTATCGTGGTTCTGGACCACGTGCTCGGCTTGTGGTCGGTGGCTGTTGTCCCGTTTCTGGGTAATGTCTGTGAGCCTGCGATCGGCACTCACGTTTTCCAAATGTCAAAATGACACAAACAATATATATATATATGTATATATATATATATATATATATATATATATATATATATGTATATTGTGTAGCTTTGCACTCGCATGTTTGTCAGTATTACGTTTATTTGTTCGAAAAGGGGAAAAGCATTCTGAGTAGTTCGAATTTTATTTCCTAGAAATCGGAGTGTTCCAGTCCAAGATTTTTTTCCTCAAAGTTCTCGAAAGCGGAAAAACCGCTTAAGGCGAGAGAGAAGGCGTCGCTAGTTTGTGGTATGTGGGATTAAGTTAATCTCGTAACAGCCACGCTAATCTTCCCTGTTTGTGCTTAAAATGTTTCTAATGTGTTCAATTTTTTTTAATGTCCTGTGTTATACACTTTGTAGATTTTTACTTTTTTCTTGCGTATTCTTTATATTTTGTGTGTGTGTGTGTGAAGGAGAGAGGGAGAGAGAGAGAGAGAGAGAGAGAGAGAGAGAGAGAACTGCATCTAGGCGTCTGTTCGTATCATCCATGAGCCTGTGTGGGAAACAACAGCCGGCTTGTAAAGGGGTTAACCCGGTTTTAGTCTGGAAAAAGGGGGATAAAGGTTGCTAATAGGGACATATGTTGGGTAGGGGGGAGTTGAGGGAAGCTTGGGATTATAATGGGTCTCTTTGTAAGTGACCGTTCAATTTACTCCTACTCTGAACCCTCTACCCAATTAGGGTTCCATTTTCTGACTTGTTCTGATCATCATTTTTGGGGAGGATTTTGGGTGGGTTATTTTGCTTAGGGAAGAGGGTTAACTCTATCTCAGTTAACTCCATAACTACGGTAACGCTATCTGAGTAGGGTTCTATGAGTGTGTGTGTGTGTGCGTGCGTGCGTGTGTGTATGTGTGTGCTTGCCTGCATATTCTTATGTTTATGCATGCTTCATCATAATCCCAGCCTTCACAGTTGAGTTTCTTCTCTTCTTCCCTTCGTCTTGTTCATCACGCCCCATGCATCATCTCTCTTCATCATTATCGTCTTAATTCCCGTGTGCGTTTCCATTTACAGTTTCCCCGGTTTTTTCATTCCCTCCTCCTCCTCCTCCTCCTCCTTTCTTGCAGATTTCTCCGGATCATCCCTTTCTTCTTCGTCTCCACAACTTTTTCTCGGTCTTTCTTGTGTTCTTCCCGTCATTACTCTTCTTGTCTTTTTCTTTTATATCTAAACTCCTACACGTTTAACAAAAGACTATACAATGTGTAAACGTTACTCCATTTATGTATAATATCAGTCTTACAAGGAAGTATTCCGTCTGTTTTATCCAGCGCTTCTGTCTCTGGGGAACAAAATCACGCCAAAGAGTCGTAGAGAAATTTAGGGAAGGAAGTAGGATAGAACGCCCCCACCACCACCCCCGGCCCCATTTTCGTGTCCTCTCTTCCTCCCTGTCTCCTTCCCTCTCTCCCCCTCTCTCCCTCTCCTTCTCTCCCTCTCTCCCTCCCTCCTCTTCCCTCTACTCCCATTTCTCACCATCCTCGTCCCCAGTCCCAGAATGTCTTACTTTAGCCTTTTCTCAAAGATGACCCTACCCCCTCCCCCTCCAAAAAAGGGGGGGAAAGGCGGGGAATGAGGGAGAGGTGGATGATGATTGGTCCAGCGGGCGTCACGTCTCCTTCCTCTTGATTTGGGCCGGACCATCATTGGTTTGTAGTTTCTTATAACGATTTTTTTTTTTTCTCTTTTTCTTTTCATTTTTTCTTTTCTTCGTCTTCTTTCTTCTTTACCCATGGTGCGGGCGAAACTATCCCGTCAGCTTTTCTGGGATGAAATATAGTTATAGACCCGAAGGCATAAATTCTTCCCGTCACGTTAAGAGTTCCCCATTATTATTTTTCTCTCTTGTTTTATTTCACTTCATATTATATCATTCATTCAATAATTTATTCATTTAGTTTTTTTTCAACCTGCCTTTACGCTGGCAAACCCCGATCTCTCCTCTCTGGGATTTATTTGTATATATTGATTTATCTATATTTATTGAGTAGTTATGTATTTCTTTTTATTTATTCTAACGTGGGAAGCCATATTTGGTATTGGGTAAAGGTTAGGTGATTCCATGCGTTCCAGGCCCAGCCCTCTTCGGCCTCCAGCATCTTGGCTCCTCCATCTCCCTCTTCCACCTCCCTCTTTCACCTCCCTCCTCCACTTCACTCAGCCTCCCTCCTCCACCTCTCTCTTCCACCTCCCTCCTCCACTTTTCTCAGCTTCCCTCCTCTTCCACCCCCTCCTCCACTTTCCTCAGCCTCCCTCCTCCACTTTCTTCAGCCTCCCTCCTCCATCCCTCCTCCGCCTCCTTCTTCCACCTTCTTCAGCCTCCCTCCTCCGTCTTCCTCCGCCTCCCTCCTCCACGTTCCTCCTCCGCCTCCCTCCTCCAACTTCCTTAGCCTCCCTCCTCCGCCTTCCTCCGCCTCCCTCCTCCACCCTCCTCAGCCTCCTTTCTCCTCCTTCCTCTGCCTCTGTCCTCCACATCCCTCCTCCACCTTGCACCGCTGACTCCCTC
>NC_134783.1:44063761-44071261 GCF_046742065.1 Oratosquilla oratoria | reverse complement strand
TGGTCGTCAAACGCATAAAAAAAATTGATAAGATAAATGCACAAGATTAAATAAACCCATCAACAGGTCCACAAACAAACCCATCAGTAAGCATGACGTCATCATTCTGCTTCAGTGCGTTCATTCAGATATTCTTCGTGTTCTGTGGGGAAGAACCACCTTTTCGAGTGGAAGGGGAAGTGGTCGTGGTGGAAGGGGGGAGGGAGGGGGAGGGGGAATCCTTTCAAGGCAGTGGATGCCAAGCCAAGGTACTTCCTTAGGATTATCCTGTAAGGATCCTCAGGAAGGCTGTGGTTGGTATAGGATTTTATTTTATTTTATTTTATATATTTTGTTTATTTTATTTATTTCATTTATTTCATTTTTATTCATTTATTTATCTATTTTATCATTATTATTTTTATTTATTTTTTGCGTGCATAAAGGAAGAAGAAGGCTTGATATTGAGGATGTACAGCTGTGTCTTGCTGCATTGCTCGTGACTCAAGGCAGTGGGCGGGATACAGGGATGACCCGTCATCCATGAGGAGCTAAGATGAGAGGGAGGAAAGGGGGGTGGACGGGAATGGAATGGGTGGGAGTAGGTACATGCCTTTGACTTGGCTACCTCCCTTGTAAGGGGGAAAAATCCCTTGGTATATAGATAGACAAACGAAGAAGAAGATGGGAATAGACAAAGTGAAGAGAGAGGAGAAGACTGAAACAGAAAAAAAATCAGAGAAAGTAAAAAAAAAAAAACTCAAAAGAGAACGACAAATGAGAATGGAGTGACGTGGAGGATGCGTGAGAGAGGGAGGAGGGGGACGCCAGACAACCAAAAGTAAAAAAAAATTATTGAAAAAATAAGACACGCGATGAAACGACGAGGACAACGGTGAAGGACCTGAGGGGAGGAGAGAGGGGAGACGAGGGAAGGAAAAGAGGGGAAGAAGGTGTGCGGAATAAAGTTTTCATGATGAAGTAAGTGGATGTGTGTGAATAGGGGGATAAAACATGTTTATTTTAGATAGAAATGGAGAGAGAGAGAGAGAGCAGTAGTAACAGGTACAAAGGTGAAACTGAGAAGCAAGTTTAGAGAGAGAGAGAGGGAGAGAGAGAGAGAGAGAGCAGTATTAACAGGTACGAAGGAGAAACAGAACTTGAGAGAGAGAAAAGATCAAACAGTGAAGAAAAGACAATGAATGAGAAAGGGAAGACGGGGAATAAGAAAGAAGGCAAAAATAGTATAATGAAGAAAAATAATCTGTACAGAGGAAAATGACCAAAATGGGCTCAGAAATTTGCCTTACGAGGATAGGCTTAGGCGCCTTAACTTACACTCTCTGGAAAGACGCAGAGTACGGGGTGATCTAATAGAGGTGTTCAAGTGGATGAAAGACTTAAACAAGGGTGATGTAGGCAAGGTCATCATATTAAGACAACAGGATAGGACTCGCAGTAATGGATTTAAATTAGACAAATTTAGATTTAAGAAGTTAACTGGCGAGAACTGGTTTACAAATAGAGAAGTTAATGAATGGAATAGACTTGGTAACTATGTAGTTAGCGCTGAAACTATTGGTTGTTTTAAGAGAAGGCTAAATAGCTTCATGGATATGAATGATAGGTGGTAGTGGACATGGAACTGCCTAGTGTAGGCCTTATAGTCTCTTATAGTCTCCTTCATTCTTATGTTCTTATGGAAAACAGATAATAAAAATTAGGAGAAAGCAGAGATAGGGAGAAAATATGAAAAAAGAGAAAAGAGGAACTCTTAAGAAGGAGAGAGGAGTAATAAGAAGAGAGAATGAAGAGAAACGAAGAAGAGAAGGTCGAAGAAGAAAAAAAGATTATAGACGAAGGGGAGGAGAAGGAAGAAGACATAAAGGAAGGAGAATGGAAGAAGAGGAAAGGAAGAATGGGGGTGAGGATAATATTGAGGAAAAGAGGGGAGGCTAGAGAATAGAGAAGGGAGAGAGGAAGGAAGTAAAGCGAGGACATAGATGAGGAAGAGGAAAATAAAGAGAAGAGAAGGCTATTGAAGAGCAGATGTAGCTACTGTCGAAAGGGCGTCACTCAAGTGAATAAAACCGTCTGACGTCTATTAGACTAAAGCAAATACTTTTTCTTTCTTTCTTTCTTTCTTTTTGTCCAACTTCGTTATGGACCTAAAGGTTTCCTGTCACCCATCGTGCTTCATCATTGTAACTCATTGGGAAGTGGCAGAGTGAAGAGGTAAGGGACGGCTGGAGGGGGAGAAGGAGGCAGGTGAAGAAGGGGGAGGAAGAGGAGGAGGAGGAGAGACAGGAAAGAAAAAGGTTTTAGTAGGAAGGCGGGTCAGGAAAATGAAGGAGGAAGGTGCGAGGAAGGAAGGAAGGATGGAAAAAAGAAAGGAAGTAAGGAAGGTAGGTAGGGAAGACATTGTATTAGGCTAATGCAGGAAAGAGAAAAGATAGAGGAAGATGAAGGAGTGGGAGGAGGAGGAGGAGGAAGAAGAAGAGAAGGAGGAGGAGGAGGAGGTTGTATGTATGAAAGAAAGGCGGCCGAAAGTGAAAAAAGAAAAAAAAATTGGGGGCGAGATTGTGGTGGTGAGGGAAGAACACTGTTGGCGGTTTTGTTGAAGAAGACTGGAAGAAGACAAAGGCCAGGACGTACGCAAGACAAGGAGGAGAGTGGAGGAGTTGCTTGGAGGCGAATGGAGGAGGAAGGAAGAGGGATGGGGAGGGGGAGGGGGAGGGACAAGGTCGCGAGGGAAGACTCCTGTGGGAGTTAGAAAGGGGAGGGACGAAGGGAAAACGAAGAGAGGATTAAGAGAGGAGGACGGGTAAGAATAAATGTAAAGAAAGAAAGAAAAAGTCCTGAGAATGAAGAGAAAAGTGGAATTGGAAAGGGGTGGATTAGGAGTGTGGGGATGAGAGAGAGAGAGAGAGAACAGAAACGAAAGGAGGAGGAAGAGGGAAAGAAAGAAAGAGAAGGAAGAAGGAGAGGGGGGAAAAAGAAGAGAGGAAGACATAAAAAGGGGAAATGGAAAGAGAGGGAGGGGGAACAGGGGCGGGGGAGGAGGGGCGAGGAACGGGAGAAAGAGGGGGAAAACCTGAGAGCTCCCCCCACCCCCCACCCCTCCCCGACCCCCGGAGGAACATGAGAGAAATGATGTATTCATCGCGAATCTGGTGTAGAAGAGGGGCGGGGGAAGGGAGAGGTGGGTAAGGGGGGATTTGGGGGGGGACCTGGGTTCACTTTGTAGAGTCCGGCAGGAAGGGCAGAAACTGCTGAAGAAGGTGAGGGAGCTTTCGGAAGAAAGGGGAGAAGGAGGAAGGGGATGGAAGAAAATACGTTTAGGGAAGGAAGGGTAAGGTACTGAAGTTTCTGAGAAAAAAGAAGGGGAGAGAGAGAAATAGATGAAGCAGAGAACCATATATATATATATATATATATATATATATATATATATATATAAATATACACATATATATAAATATATATATATATATATATATATATATATATATATATATGTGTGTGTGTGTGTGTGTGTGTGTGTGTGTGTGTGTGTGTGTGTGTGTGTTGGCAAAAATCTCGCAGATGCGCTGTAGGGTAGACCGGGCTGAGGTGTACACACACACACACACAAGGGGAGCGTTGCCATGGTAACTATGACAGCGGGGAAGGACGCTGCCGCCTCTGCACCCGAACAAAGGGCACGCTTTCCCCCCTTTCCCCCCAACTTCCCCCTTTCCCCTCACCACGCGGCTGCCAGCATCACCCTTGATTTTCAACCCTCGTCACCCTGGCCCTTCCTTGGTCTTTCCCACACCCCTCCCCCCCTCCCCCCTCCCCCCTCCCCCCTGTAATGGTTTGGCACCCAATTGCTCCCTTGACCCTCCCCTCTTTCTCCTCCCCTTCTCCCTCCTCCTCCTCCCCCTCCCCACCTCTCCTCCCCCTCCCCCTCCCCTTCCTCCTCCCCCTCTCCCCCTTCCTAACCCTATTCCTTTACCCTTCCTCCCTCCTTCTCCCCCCTCCCCTCCCCTCCCCTCCCCCCGTTCTATGTTCTTCATCGTGCCCCGCTCGAGCGGCGTCCAGGTACTTTTTTGTTCTTCACTGAAGAACACAGGTGTTCCAGCTTGGCCTCTTGTTCTTCGAAGGACTCTCGTCTCCCTCTTTCCCTCCTACCTCTGGAGAATTATGCCTCTCGTCCCGCCCGAGTGCCTCTTGGAGCCTCTCCTCACCCATTACCGCCCACTTCGTAGCTGCCTCTCACCCAAACTGCCTCCTCTTATCTCCAGTGATCCAACTCTCCCTCCTTCTCCTCCGTCCCTTTCTTCTTTTCCTCCTCCCCTTCCCTCCTCTTCCTCCTTCTCCTCTTCCTCCTCCTCCTCCTCCTCCCCCCCTCTTCCTCCCCTCCTCCTCCTTCTTCTTTTTCTCCTCTCCCTCCTCAAACTTCCCTCCTCCTCATCCCCCTCCTCTTCTTCCTTCTTCTCCTTCTCCTCTTCCTCCTCTCCCTCCTCCTCCTCCTCTCCCTCCTCCTCCTCCTCTCCCTCCTCCTCCTCCCCTCTTCCTCCTCCCCCTCCTCCTCCTCTTCCTCCTCTCCCTCCTCCTCCCCTCCTCCTCCTCCTTTTCCTCCTCCCCTCCTCCTCCTCCTCCTCCTCCTCCTCCTCCTCCTCTTCCTCCTCTTGCCCCCTTCTTCCTCCTACCCTCCTCCCTTCTCTTGTCCATAATCTTTACTTCCATCAAAAAGAGAAAGACCTCACGGTGGGAGACACTTAGCATCGATAGAAACCTCCACCTTTGCCCGTTGTGGTTGGACCGCCAAGGCAACTAGAAGTGGCCGGCAGCCGTGAGACGAGTCGAACCCGGGCCCCGCGTCTTGCGAAGAGGTTGAAACCAAGGCGCCACGCGGCACTTTCTTTGTTTTATTTTGTGTGATTTTATACAACGAGGAAGTGTCTTTCCCCCTTCCCCCTTCCTCCTTTCCCCTTCCCCTTCCCTTTTCCCCCTTCCCTTTCCCTTTTCCCCTTCCCTCTTCCCTCTTCCTCTTCCCCTTCCCTTCCCCTTCCCCCTTCCACCACGTTCGAAGAGGTTAATTTTCTTGCTTCTCTTCCACGTGCTTTATTATCTAATTCTATTATTCATTTATTATTATTACTGTCATTATCGTTATTTCTAAAATAATTATAGACATTTATTAGTTTTTTATTGTTTGTTATTATTATTATTGTTATTATTATTATTGTTATTATTATCATTATCATTATTATCATTACTATCATCATCATCATCATTATTATAATTATTTCTGTTATCATCATCGTCATCATCATTATCATCATTATTATTTGTACTATTATTAACATCATTATTAGTAATTATCATTAATCATTAATCATCAGTACTTCCTTGGTTCTCCTTTATATATTCTTCCCCGCGTCCCAACCATCTCCTTGTTCCCGAGTTACCACCTCGTTCATAATCTCCCCTTTCCCTTTCCCCTTTTCTCTCCCCCCTTAGGCCTCCCACCTCCCACTCTTCCCCCTTCCCCAACCACCCTCCCTCTTCTTTCCCTTATTTGGCGTTGTCCTCCCTGTCAGTGATCAAGAAGACGAATCTATAGGCCTACCGGTAGTAGCCCAACAATTTTGGTCAAGTCTGGTCGAACTAGACCACAGTGTGGAAGGTTCCCTGTTCTCTCATTATGTTCTAATTTATTTCTTCCCTTCCTCCTCCTCCTCCTCCTCGCCTTCCTCCTCATCCCCTCCTCCTCCTCCTCGTCTTTCTCCTCCTCCTCTTCACATTCGTATCGTTGACCTCTCCTCCCTTTGTTTTTCCCGCAGCATTGTTTCCCCTCTTTTTTCCCTCTCCCTTTCTTCCGTACCCTCCAGCCTCCTCCTCATCCTCCTCCTCCTCCTTATCCTCCTCCTCTTCTTCCTCCTCCTCCTCCTCCTCCTCCTCCTCCTCCTCCTCCTCTTCCTTACTCCTCCTCCTCTTCCTCCTCCTCTTCCGTCTCCCCGGACATACTTCCTCCTCTCTTGTACCCCTCAAGGACTTCTCTTCCCCTCCTCTCTCTCCATTCCTTTCCATATAATGTGTTTATGTTCTTAGCGTGTTCCTCCCCATTCCTTCCTCCCTCATTCTTCCACTTCATCAGTCTTCCATTACCCTTTTTTTCTCCTTCCTTACTTTCTCCCTCCTTTTCTTTTATTAACTTCCTTCAAATTTGGTCCTTATCTCTTGCCTCTTTGCTCACCAATCCCAATCATTTCTCCACTTAATCTCTCCCCATCTTTCCCCCCACTCTCTTCTCCCCTTCCTACTCGTGTCTAAGTTCCTCCCCATCCCCCATCCCCTCCCTTTCCTTTCCTTTTCTTTTCTTTTCTTCCCATCACTTAACTCCCACTCCCCTCCCTCTCCCTCCCTTCCCCTCACCTCCCAATCCCTCCTCTCCCCTTCATTTCCCTTACTTTTCTTCCCATCACTTAACTCCCCCTCCCCTTCCTTCCCCTCCCTTTCCCTCACCTTCCAATCCCTCCCAATCCCTTCTCATCCCTCCCTCCCCTTCCCCTACCCTTTCCCTTCATTTTCCTTAAGTCTTTCTGTCTGACGTTCCTTTCCTCTCTCTTGCCAAGAACCTACAGCCTCCTCTCTCCTTTCCCTTTCCTCAACCTCACTTCTTCCCAGTGTGACATTTCCTCCTCCCATCCCTCATATCCTCCACCCCATGATCCCTTTCCCCCCTGCTCTACCTCGTCTCCCCTCTTCTCTCTTCCCCTCGCCTCCCCTCCTCTCTCTCTCTCTCTCTCTCTCTCTCTCTCTCTCTCTCTCTCTCTCTCCCCCCCCCCTCTCTCTCGCCTCCCCTCCGCACCACCTCTCACCCAGACCACGTTTGAAGTTTAGCGTCGTTACCTCGACCGCTCAGGGAGGACGTTGTGGCTTGTTACGAGGCCGGGACATGCTGCTGAATACGGCGGGGGCGGGCGACAGGTTGCATATGGCGGGAGGGGGGGGGGGCAGAGGGACAGAGGGAGTGGGAAGGGAGGTAGGGCGCCTGGTTGCAAGGAACGTCTTTGCATTGCCCAGAATGTGGCACTTTGTGACACTTTGTGGCATGGTGTGCCTCCCATGGTGGCATTCGTACAGCGGGGGTGGGTGGGGAGGACAAAATATGCGAACCACGACATTGAGGTTGCGTCTTGTTACCCCCTACTCCCCACCACCCCTTAGCGAAGTGGTAAAGTGCCAACCAGCACGGATTTTTTTTTTTTTCTTTTTTATGATCAAGAATATTTCAGGAATTTTCATTATCATGGCTTATGATCTCAACGCTTGAATTAACTCCCGTTTCTACATTCTCTTTCATTTTCGGTAGCCGCACACACACGCACACAAACAAATAAACAAACAAACAAGATACAGCAACAAATTTGTGCCCTCAATGTGCTAGAAGAACAGCCCCATTCCGTCCCTAATGCGCATTATCAACTCATGTTAATCTAGTAAAAAAAAAATTGCACAAACTCTATACTG
>NC_134783.1:44048761-44053761 GCF_046742065.1 Oratosquilla oratoria | reverse complement strand
CGCCCACGCGGCGGGCGAGCGAAGCCGTTTTCACGTCTTCGTGCCTACGGACGGTTTTGTGGCAATTGCCCGAATTCATCCATCGCGGAATTCCACCTCAAGGCGCCCCCCCCCCCCATTTCTCTCTCTCTCTCTCTCTCTCACTCACTCTCTCTCTCTCTCTCTCTCACTCTCTCTCTCTCTCTCTCTCTCTCTCTCTCTCTCTCTCTCTCTCTCTCTCTCTCTCTCTCTCGCACCATGGGATTCAGCCTCAGCTTCCTCCACCTCTTCCTCCCCCTCTTCCTCCTCCTACTCCTCCTCTTCCTCTTTCTCCTCTTCCTCATCCTCTTTCTCTTTCTTCTCCTCCTGCTCCTCCTCCTCCTCCTTCTCCTCCTCCTCTTCCTTGACTTCCTCCACCTTCTCTTCCTTCTCATCTTATTCCTCTTCCTCCTCTTCCTTGGCCTCCTCTACCTTCTCTTCCTTCTCCTCATCCTCTTCCTCTTCATCCTCTTCCTCGTCTTCCTCCGCCTTGTCTTTCTTCTCCTCTTCCTTCCCGTTTTCCCTCCTCTTTCTTCTCTTCTTTCTCCTTTTCCTCCACCCTCTCCTATTCCTCCTCCTCTTCCTTTTTCTCTTCCTCCTCATCATCTTCCTCGTCTTCCTCCGCCCCTCCTCCTCTTCGTGCACGTTCGTATATATTTTTTCTCTCTTCGGGTCCTTGTCTTCCATGTCTTCATAGACCTGTTTGCCTTCGCCTGAAAAGGTCTGTCCACTTTTACAAAATAACAGTAATAATGGTGATGATAACGATAAAAACAATAGTAATAATCTATCTACTGTATATTCCCAGGGCTTTATCCCCCTTACCAGGGAGGTAGCCAAAGTCAAAAGGCACCTCCCTTCACAATTTTCTTTATTCCTCTCCTCCCTCACCTCGAAAACCTTTGTTCTTAGTGCAGTTATTACCCGGACACTTAATGAATGAGTTCCATCCCCACTCATTCCACTCCCTTTCACCACCTTTTCCTCCCTCTCATCTGAGCTTCTCATGGAGAGCGTGCGTGCGTGCGTGTGTGTGTGTATGCGTGTACGTGTGTGCGTGCGTGTGTGTGTGTGTGTATGCGTGTACGTGTGTGTGTGTGTGCGCGTGCGTGCGTGTGTAATAATAATAATATAATAATAACAATAATAATAATAATGATGATAATAGTAATAATAATAATAATAATAAGATAAATAGATAAAAAATAAACAAGTAAATGGGGCAAGGATGGGGGAGGGTTCAAACCCCCCTCCCTGCATCTTCCCCCAGGACCTTCATGGCGGAGGCGGTGGCGGCGGCGTCAGCTCTGAGGCGACAAAGTGACCTTCGGGTGACGATTACCCAACGTTCACAGGAACGGTTGTGGCGCTGACGTCGCAATCGAGTTGGTGTGTATTGTCGGTGTTGCAGGGAACAGCAGTCCGCGATGACTTGTGGTCTGCTGTGGTCAATTTCTCACACTGTTTCCATTTGTCCGTCTCCTTATTCCCATTACCAGTTTACTAAGATGTAACTCACATACTATCGATGGATAGGAATTGAATTGGTGATACATATCTTCAGGTCACAAACCTGAACTATCCTCAGGTCACAAACCTTAGGATAGGTATCTTGACTTTAGGGTATGGGACACGGTTTCGCTTCTGGTGTAGTCAGCGGTCGGACCCTTTCTCACTGTATTGATTTGGAGCCCTCTTGTTGACCTCTTTACAGCCGGGGGGACCGGCACTCGCCGGCCATAAAGTGTGTATAAAAGATGGAGCAATTATATCAAAGTACTTTAGTATGGAGCTCATTCATTAAGTGTCCGGGTAATAACTGTACTAAAAACAAAGGTTTTCGAGGTGAGGGAGGAGAGGAATTAAGAAAATTGGGAAGGGAGGTGATGTCTGGAGAGGAGGAAAAGGGCTCACGTAGGCCTCTCCCCCCCTCTTCCACCACCCACCCTCTCTTCCTCTGGAGGGAAGGAGTAGGGGGGAAGTGGCTTTTTGCATAGGAGAGCATCCATGAATCCTCCCCCCATCCCACACACACAAATACACGAACACACTCGTTATAAGGCGGCCGAAGGGTGAAAGATGAAGGTAGTTCGTCTTCTTCATTTATTCTCTCTCTCTCTCTCTCTCTCTCTCTCTCTCTCTCTCTCTCTCTCTCTCTCTCTCTCTCAAACGAGAAGCATATGATGCTGAGTAAGAAGATAGATCCGTGGAGTACGACTCCAGATAGTTCCCACTTTGAGTAGGACTTGTCGAGTGTCGAGGCGACGATTGGCCAAATTGTCGAGCTAAGATAATAGTCTCAAGGGTGGAGTCCCGCGCGGCCTCTCGAGGTGGTCCTTCAGACGTGACTCTGCCGGGAAGATAACCCTCGCGGTCGCCCTCCACGAGCTCGTCCTCAAGCTCGCCCTCCAGGAATTCTCCCTCCAGATGCTCATCTTACAGTCTGCCCTCTAGCAAGCTCGCCCTCCGAAAGCTCGTCCTCCAGTAAGCTCGCCCTCCGAAAGGTCGTCCTCGAGTAAGTTCGTCTTCCAGAGGCTCGTGATCCAGCTCGCCTTTCAGCTCGCCTTCCAGCTCATTCTCCATCTCGTCGTCCTCATTGAGGACCGGGAGGGATCGAAGGCTCTCAAACTCGAGCGAACGATTTTCATTATTCCGAAGAAAGATTCCGCCACAGCTGCTGGATAACACTCATTACATGACGGATTTCACTTCACGCCATCTCCATCCCTCTCCCCCCCTATCTCTCTCTCTTTCTCTCTCTTTATATATATATATATATATATGTGTGTGTGTGTTTGTGTATGTGTGTGTGTGTGTGTATTGGCGGCAGAAGTGTTTAGTTATTCAGTCCATTGTCCCTGAAGTTCCTATTACAAGAAACCCACGGCCCCAGGTAACCGGCAACGGCCACCAGACGGGCCCCATAGATCACTCAAGAAGGGCGTGGTGTCTTTTCATCCGAGGATAGTTTCAATCAGTGTAGGATGTGGTGCTCATTGTGGTAGTCGCGTCTGGGGCACTTCGATTTTGTGTCCAGGCTTACTGGTGTTGTCCCTGGGATAGGATATATAAATTGGCTTTGGTAGTGAAAGGCCTTCTCTTGTTCTGCGTGAGCGGACGGAGAAGGAAGGTCGCCGATCAAGTGAAGCGGCCTTGCTGGTACTGTGCCTTGCTGCATTGCGTTTGACCCAGGGGAGTTGGCGGATGCAGGGGTGACCCGTCGTCCATGAGGAGCTAAGAAGGGACGGGGTGGAAAGGGTGGTGGAGGGGAGTGGAATGGGTGGGAATAGGCACGTGTCTCTGACTTAGCTACCCCCCTTATAAGGGGGGGAAAAGAACTTGGTGTATAGGTAGATAGATAGTTAAAGAGGAAGACCTGATCCTGTCTGCGATTGAATAAGGAACGTCCATTGTATATAATGATGAGTTTAGCTCACTTCGACTCTTGGGAAATTTGCAAAGTGCGCGCTGATGTCCTCTCGCCACGAAGAATTCTCACGAGGTTTCTTGGGCTTCATGACCGGGAATGACCTTATTTGACTCGTTAATGATTCTTGGGTCACGTGCTGGACTCGTGATCGACAGCCATTGCTCCTTCGTAGGGCCTGATTTTTGGGTAATGTTGTGAATTTATACCATGCACACACACGTCATATTCTTGCTCAAGGGAGATAGTGATGGCTTGTAGCGTTGTGTTCCTTTCAAGGCCTGCTAAGTTGGCAGGCTGAGAGACTAACTATACTTCATGTATCTAAATGTGGAGATTTTCTTTATTCATAGATTTTATCTAATTACATTTTTGTGTAATTTTCTGTTTCTTGTGAAAAATACAATTCATTAGAATATGGTGAGGAAAATGATTGCTCTGTTAAACGGAGAAACTACAATGAGTTAGTCCTTTGTGATGGACCATGTCAGTGTTTCTTTTAGATTATTCTAAGTATGTTAGCAATATTTGTGACAAAGTCTAACGCAGCATAACTTTAACCTAACCTAACATACCATACCCTACGTTACACTACTCAAACGTCACTTACTCTAACTTACCCTAACCTAAACTAACTTAACCTAACCTACACTACCCTACCATAACCTTACTTAACCTTACTTAGCCAAACCAGTAACCATCAAAGTAAATCTCTTGCCTCGAGCCCAGTGGTTCTCGACTGCCCTCACCTCGTCCTTGAGTGGCGACGGACTCGAACCGACAGAACCCGAACCGAACCGGCACTCGCTTGCCGGCGGCACCGTCCTCCGCCGGCACCGGGAGAGGGGGGAGGCGAGCACAGTGCCAAGCGTGATTGGCTGTCACGCTCGTGGCCGAATCTGTCAAGAACCAATCACAGCCTGGCTTTCTTATCAGTGGCTGCTGTTCTGTTTTTGACAAGTCCTCCAGCAGAGAGAGAGAGAGAGAGAGAGAGAGAGAGAGAGAGGTGAATTGGGTGTGAGGTAGGTGAAGGGGAGAGAGAGAGAGAGAGGGAGGGGAAGGGAGAGAAGGCGGGAAGGGGAGGTAGACAGGGGGGAAAGGGAGAAAGAGGGGAATGGGAGATGGGAGGGGAGGAGACAGTTTACGTGTCGCTCCCCCCTAACCCTCCCCCCTTTTCGGCTGCCATAGTGAGAATCGGGCAGACGGTCAATACCTTAATGACTCTGGTGCGCAAATAGTGTGAGTCTGCAACGTGTCTTTCATGCTTAACCTCTACTCAACGCTGTGGCAGATTTTTTTTTTTTTTTTTGGGGGGGAGGGAGGGGGGACATTGAACCGGGACTGAAGTTTGGGGTGCAGGACGGAGGTCGCTCGACGTGGTCGTTGTTTGTGTCGTCGTCGTCGTCGTCGTTGTAACGTCACGTCGTCGTTGTTGTGACGTACTGTCGTTGTAGTCATCGTCGTCGTATTTGTCTTCGTCGTTGAGTTTTTTGCAATCCTCCCCAATTCCTTTTTTCATTCCTCCTTTTCCTCCTCCTCTTCCTCTTTCTCCTCT
>NC_134783.1:44033761-44046261 GCF_046742065.1 Oratosquilla oratoria | reverse complement strand
CATTTGTTGCCCATGAAGTGCTGGTGGTGGTAGTGGTAGTGGTGGTGTTGCACACTAAAGCAGAAGATTCCCTTGGTATTGGCTCGCAAGGGACGGGACTGGGTGGGAGGGGAAGTGGGAGCGTGGGAGGGATTGTAAAGTGGCGTTTTAGGGAGAAAAGGTGGGAGGGAGGGTGGGATGCGGTGGGGATTGGTAAAAGGCGGTTTAGGGGGAGAGGGAAGGAGGGAGGAAGGGAGGGAGGGGTGGGACAGGAAGATTTGATTGAGGGAGGGAGTTAGGGAGTGATGAGACTAGATTGGGAAGGAAGGGGTGATTTTTAGGAGCGAGGGAGGGAGGGAGGGAGGGTTTCTTATTGTTATGGACTGTATTTTACCAGCGCTTCTATCCTTTTGGACAATCTCGTTCCGAGGGAGGGAGACAGGGATAAGGGTAGGTACGATGGGATGGGATTAGACGAGTCTGTTTAGGGAGGGGCTAGGGAGCCAGGAAGATGGAAGGGATGAACCTAAGTAGGATGGGACTCTTTACAAGTGTGCGGTGAGGGTGGGCGTGGGGGTTTGCGGGCGTGGGCGTATGGCGCCGCCGGGTCTAGGAGAGTCTTCAAGAGCGATGGATGCAGCCCTTTCACGAAGACCGTTTTGGCTTAGAAGCTTAAAGAAGGAGTCCGTCAGTGCCCGGCGATGGGCATAAAGGATCTTTTCCCCTTTGTCAGAAGGTAGCCTACCTTGCTCTCAAAGTATGTGAGCTTTTGAAATGACGCAATATATATGATGTATCTCTATTTGTATGCATTGTAATTCACAAGGAAACCAGTATGAAAACTAGATATACCGAAACATTAATCCTTTGGGCTGTGGAAGGAGGATGGGTGGAGGAGGTTCTTTCACCTGAATAAAATCACCTGGCGGCAGCCAGAATAAACGACTAAATAAAAATAAGCAAAAAAAAAAAAGAACAGGCTAATGATGACTTCAACAGACTCAACGTTTTGTCTCTATATGTGCAGTGATGGTATATGTTTGCGTCTGTTTCTCTAATTCTGAAATGAAAATGTTTATCTTTGAAATTATTCCAAAATGGATTTTCGAGCCGAGCGAGCGCGCGCGCTCGCTCGGCCATTGGAACAGTCAAGTCCAAACAGAAAAGTCCAGACTTGGAAATGTCTCTATGTGCATATATAATATATATACACATTTCGAAAAAGCTTTCGTTTAAAATGTTTACATTTGTGTGTGTGCGTGTGTCGGGGGATGTATTGTGCTTTTCTCAATTTATATATGTATATATTTTTCGTCTGTTGTTTCCATGCGAAGGCAAAGATTTATCATTGTTATCATCATCATCATCATCATCATCATCATCATCATCGTCATCATCAACACCACCACCACCATCTGAGGTATTGGCTACATGTTATTGTGGGGTTAAAAGCTGCTAAGTAACATGCAGCTGATACTTTAGGAACTATATGAGGCGCCCCAACGGACCAGAGCCACACATCATTTTGTCTGTGATGGAGGAAATCTCTATTCATAAAGAAATTATGATACTTTATTATACTGCGACTTGACTCAAGAATGCAACGTAAGACAACATGACGCCATCGCGCCATCACCAACACAAAATGCCTAATGCCACCGGACAGATCCAGCAACCCCTTTCTTATACCTACCCCAACTACATTATCGTAACTTCAATATATACGCCATATCTAGCCACATCCACCAATAATATAGCTAAACCCCATGCAATTGAACTAACACCCGTATAATATATATTCCATCACAACTACATCTCCCATATAGCAACTACAACATGCTTACTTAGTTAAGCGCTTTTTCATTTTATAAACGAACGGCTGCATCCGTCGTAGATAGGGGTGTCTAGCTCAAGGACCTTGCAGTAGAGGTAGGGAGACGCTCTCCCTTATCTCACAAGGGGAGATCTTTCCCTTTGTACATAAATCTCCAGTACCTGAAAATAAAGTAAAGAAGAACATCGCCCCCGTTTCAAGGAACCCATCTTTAGAACCTCTGCCCCATATAGCCCACACAATAAAGGGCTACATGGGAGATGGGGAGTGAGGGAGTATGCGCGAAAATAAATTGACGCAGCCCGAAAGGATTTCTTTCTGTCTTCTCTATGTCTGCATGAGGGGACAGAGAGGGGGGGGGGGTCGCCGATTTAATGAAGCGGCCTTGCTCTGGATGTGCTTTGTCTTGCGACACTGCTGCTGACCCAGGGCAGTGAACAAGATGCAGGGATGACCCGTCATCCAGGAGGAGCCAAGATAAAAGGGAGGGAGAGTGGTGGATGGGAGTGGAGTATGTGGTGATGAAATAGGTGTGAGTGGATTTTATGCCTTTGTTTTTTTGGCTACCTCCCTTGTAAAGGGGGAAAAGCCTTTGGTATATGTACATTTATATGTATTGTTATTATTATTATTATTATTGTTATTATTATCATTGTTATTATCATTATCATTATTATCATTATCATTATTATTATTACTGTTATTTATTTTATTATTATTGCATTATCATTATTGTTGCTATTATTATTGCTATTGATATTATATTATTTTTATTATTATTATTATTATTATTATTAATTATTATCATTATTATTATTATTATTATTATTATTATTCACCCATTGTGGTGTGGGAGTCCTCACCCAGCTGAATAGAATCGCTTCTCTCTTTCTCTCGTGAAGATGTTTATTAGACCTATGGGTGAAGGGTGACTCTGGGGTTTGGCTGTTGGAGTTGCAGTATGGTGACCCCATTCGAATTCGAAACCCGGGAAGGAGTGTCTTGGACTTGGGGCCCACTAGAACTCCCCTGGAACCAGATCACGAAAGACTGGAGGAACCAAACAGTCGAACTCTGGAAGCTCCTTCATCGAAGTCCTCTCTGGTGGTCGACTCGGAGGACTTCGGCACAGCTTAGGTCTCATATTCCTGTTCTGGATCCTGGAAGGTCACACAGTATGGGAGACCTGGAACCTGTAGGCGATGATCAACCTTATTTCCAGTTGTTATAAGGGTCATTATTATTCTTTCCTGAGCGCCTCCTTGGTCCCTGGGATTTCGTTTGATAATGTGGTTTCTATCGGCGTTGCCATGGCGATGGTTCGGCGAACTCTTTGGTGTTCTTCAGTAAACAATGTCTTGTATTGTTTTGGTTCGGAACTTCAGCCTTTTCCAAAGGTACCCTGCTCCTGCCCCTTTACCTTTCCATCTCCCTCTTCCCTCTTCCCTCTTCCCTCTTCTCTCTCCCTCTCTCCCTCTCTCTCTCTCTCTCTCTCTCTCTCTCTCTCTTTCTCTCTCTCTCTCTCTGATGTCATCTTCTCTCTTTCCCTTTCCATCTCTCCTACCCCCACTCTCTTTCTCCCAATCTCCTTCTCTCCCTTATCCCTCTCCCCCTCTTCCTCTCCCCCTCTTCCTCTCCCCCTCTCCCCCTCTTCCTCTCCCCCTCTCCCTCTCCCCCTCTACCCTTTCCCCCCTCTCCCTCTCTCTCTGTCCCTCCCTCCTCCTCTCCTCCTCTCCCCCTCTCCTTCTCTCTCCCTTTCTCTCCCTCTGAGGGAACTCATAACAGTCATGGGTGCGGTGACTGTCGAGCAAAGAGTGACAGATGAACACCGACAACACGTGAAATATGTCAAAAGCCTTTGTCATTTCCCAGCCCATGGATATCATCAACATCGATGACATTTATCGTCAGAACGCCGCCTGACTCCCCCACCCACCCTCCCTCCCACCCCCGTGACCTCGGGAACGTGGTGCTAGGTCACGTTTCAAGAGAGAGAGAAAAAAGAGAGAGGGGGAAGGAATTGGAAAAAAGAGAGACAGAGATAATATTTTTGAATTTTGTCGTGAGGGACTGAAGTGACCAAGCGGACTTTTACGCCAAGGTCTGAAGACGAAGAGTTTAAGATAGGCGGTTCGAATCCAATAATTAGCGCGTAACGGCAGATATGTCAGAAAAAATTCCAAACACTTTATTATTGTTATCAGTATCATTATTATGATTATTATTATGTTATTATTGTCATCATAACATTATCTTTAATATATAATCAATCCATGTCTGTTTGTTGTTTGAATTGTGATGTATGTCTAAGAAAACTCATAACCCCCTGAACATGTACGAGATACACACACACACACACACACACACACACACACACACATATATATATATATATATATATATATATATATGTGTGTGTGTGTGTGTGTGTTAAAGTCAATATATAAAACCAGACAATTTATAAAGTGGCTGAACTTTTCAGGCAATTTGTGCATTACCTGGTTCACCCAGTCAATTTAGAAATCAGCTAAAAGTTGCAGACAATTCACAAAGTGACTAAAAATCTGATAGATTTTTCTGGGATATTGACTAATATGGGGGAAATTTACTGACACAAACAGTATTTCTTAGAAAACTTTTTTCTAAAACTACTTTATGAATTATCTGGATTTAGATATTGACTATAACATATGCATATACGCACTCATAATACCTATTACCTCCATATCGAAATCCTGCCTAAACCTGTTCAGTCAAGCCCCTTTCTCGAAGTTAACTTCGACGAGAAGCGTTGATGGCACGAAAGGAGCTTAACTAAGGAAAGTCTTCATCGATAGTTATCTATAACACAAAGGACCCCCTTCGGAACTTAGTTCCAGATTGCCCGACTTCAGCACCATGTAGCGAGACAATGCATCTCGTGTCTCCGTGAGATCTCACGAGGCGTCGTGGGATGTCAGGTTCGAGTGTGACCTGGGTCGTCCTTCGGCCGTCGTATCGAAGTCGAGTGACAACTTGGACAGCCAATACCAACTTGGCCACTGGCTGGCTTGTCCTCCTCGTCCAAGTTGTCGAGGATTTGAGACCTTCGTATTTCCCCTCTCCCCTTCCTCCTCTCCTTCTGGGGGAGAGAGAGAGAGAAGGGGGGGGGGAGTGGGGGAAACGGAGACATTTCCGTCGCGTTGTCAGTTCGAGACCGGGCGAAAACGCTCTTCTATCGTTGTTCATAAGAGTCTTCCTGAAGGTGGGAAACCCGCTGTGACTCGGAAGTTGTCCCCCAAAGGATAGAGTCAACAACGTATATGGATCTGAGTGTGATGTTGTTGCGACCACAAGAAGATTTGGCTATGGATGCCAAACTCCAGAAGTCCTTCTGACATAACCTGCTCATCATTTCATTTCCCTTTGTGGAATGTGGTCCGTGCATCATGCACTACATTGGTTGTTGTTGTTCTTCTTGTTATAGTTATGATATGCTGTCATCCAGTGTATGCTTCACCCCTCCCCACCATCGTTTTCTCTCTCTCTCTCTCTCTCTCTCTCTCTCTCTCTCTCTCTCTCTCTCTCTCTGTTTTGTGAACCGTGTCTCTTAATTAAATTCTGTTTCACCATTTTAGTTTTTTTCTGTTTTCGACGGAGCAACACTTTAGCACCTTTGTACCCTAACTGTTGTTCAAAGTCCGAAATGTATTCTTACAAACCTTTGTCAGCTTCTTTAGAACAAGGTCTTGCCCTCGGCTGAATAAAATCGTTTGGTGCCGCTCGCCAGAGTAACATATCTGAAGAGTGTCAGTGTAGCGAAATGACGCTAAACCCCCTGACAAGGATCTTGGCCTATGAGTGAATACAAAGGTCTTGTACTAAGGCAAATGCCTTGCCAAAACGTGAGAAAAAAGTCTTGCAAAAGGGTGTGTATGAAAAGGTCTTATCTTAGGATGAGTATAAAGGGTTTGCCAATGTATGAAATAAAGGTCTTCCCAAGGGTGAGAAAAAAAGGTCATACATGCCCAAGAGCGAATTAAAAAGGCCTTACCTACTCACGGATTTGCGAAAAATAAGGTCTTGACTTAGGGCCGATTACAAAGATATTGCGTTAGCCATGACAGAACCTACTGAGGTTAAACCAGTAACGAGGTTAAGATGACCTTAACCTTGTGACGTCATCCTCGTGGCGAAGGTGCCATCAAACCACGACCGAACACCAGCGAAGATATCTTCTGGTGCACGGCGGCACCCCACGAGTTCAGTCCCACAAGTTGGCAACATTTTCTTTCTCAGTGTAGCGCAGATTTCGTTCGCCATTTTGTTTTGGCCGTTGCATGCCATTTCTACACAGGGTTGCCAACTCTGCCGAACCAGCGTTTCTGTGTGTGTGTGTGTGTGTGTGTGTGTGTGTGTGTGTGTGTGTGTGTGTGTGTGTTTGTCCTTATCAACCCAGTCATCACGAAGTCCTTCCTAAAAACGAACAAAACCGTTCGGTATTACCCAAAACAAGATATATAAAAACTTAGATCGAGGTTGACCTGGCTTGACCCCTGGAGGTCTCCCTGAACCGAACAGAATCGCCTGGCGACAGGTAGTACGAAACGGGGTAAGAGATTGTCACGCGGTGGTGCCAAACGATGGTGTAAGCGTATACTAAAGGTGTCGAACACCGCTCGAGTCCTGGACACGCGCTCTGTTGCAAGGTCACCGTGTTGCCGGAATCGAGGTCACAGGGAAAATCAATGTACCGCTCCTCTTCCCCCCTCCCCCTTTCTCTCTCTCTTTCTCCCCCCCTCCACCCCACTTTCATGCACGCGTTGGGAGTAGGGGGGGATTCGGGTGAGGAAGGCAGGCGAGCCGCCTCGTCAGGGTGGCTGGGGGGCTTGAGTGGGTGGGGGGAAAGGGGGATCTGAGGTGGGAGGATGGAGGGGGGGGTTAATGATAGCTGTATCGCGATCGGTGCCTGATAGCACTATACGATCTTCCGCTGTTGGCACTAACTCCCCCTCCCCCCGACCCCCACAGCTGGTCCTCTGAGAGCCACTCAGGAAGCGCATGTAGCGGGAATGAAAAGGAAGACAGGGGCGTGGGTGGGTTGGGGGGAGCTAGGGAAGGGGGGGAAAGGTGTGGGGGGGAGGTAAGCTAACCGAGAGAACTAAGGGAAGGGAGGATATAAAGAAATCGATGATGATTGAAGGATGTGAACAAAGAATAAGAGGGTAGAAAAATCGATGACTAGGTGATCAATAGGATGTCTGAGTCCATCAGGCTTCTTGGAGAGAGAGGAAGGGAGGGAGGCGCTGTGGCACGAGGGGGCGGTGGCGGCGGCTTTGTGGTTGTGGCTGTTGCATGCTTTCATGTGGTGGCTGGAGCTGCCGCCATGCTAATGCAGTGGAAAGAGCAGAGGTGGAAAAGACTTGGGGCTTTCAGTTTTAACAGAGGAAGGGGCTGTTGGAGAGGTAGAGGGGGCTTTGTGGTGGCGGAAGCGGCATTGCGGCAGTGGTGGTGGTGATGGGGGGGGGCTTTTCCAGTTTGCGGGAGTCCTGGTGTCGAGACCGCTGTGGTGCTAATGGTGGTGTTAAATTTTTTTTTTTTTTTTTTTTTTTTAATCTGGTGAGGTTTCATGTCACTTTTCGCCATTGCGACAAAATTCAGTGACGTCATTCTTCGATGACGTCATTGGGGGAGTGGGGGGATGGGGAGCCATCGCAAAGAAAGAATAAGTCCAAGAAAGTCTTGGAAAATGGAGATAAAGTTGGCTCATTCCACCTTCCTGGACCTCTACAAATATAGATATATTCTTCATAAAAAAATTATAACTCCTCCTCTCACTCACTCCCTCCTCCTACTTTCCCAGCTGTCTTCTTACCTCCTACCCTTCATTCTTCTTTCCTTTCCTTCCTTTCCCTCCCCTTTCCCTCTTTCCTCCCCATCTGCCTTATTTCCTCCTTCCCTTCATTCCTCCTTCCATCCCTCCTCAGGTCCCACCCTCCTTACTCAACTTCCCTTTCCCCACTTTCTTCCCACTCTCTCCCTCCCTCCTTCCTTCCTTCATTTCCTCTTTCCCATTTTGCCTTCCCATCCATACTTCTCTTCCTCCCCTCACCTCCCCCCTCTCTTTCTCTCTCTCTCTCTCCATCTCCTCTTTCTACATCTCTCTCTCTCCATCTCTCCCCATGTCTCTCTTCATCTGTCTCTTTCCTCTCTCTCTCTCTCCTCTCTCTCTCCTCTCTCTCTCTCTCTCTCTCTCTCTCTCTCTCTCTCTCTCTCTCTCTCTCTCCTTTCCTCTCTCTGAGTGTATATGTGTACATGTGTACACATACGTCCGTGTGTCCGTGTGTCCGGGTCCGTTTCTGTTCTTTTCGGCTTAGGACAAACCTCGTGAGGAGGACTTCACCTCCTGAGGGCGGACAAATATAATGCGGACTCCCTTTCTGTCCAAAACTGACTTAAAGGTGGTGACGGCTGTACACTCGGTCATGACAAAAAAAAAAAAAAAAAAAATCTGTTGTTGTTGTTTGTTGTTTGTGATGATGGTGTCAGACAAGGAGTTGCACATTGTCGTTGGTGTTGTTATTGTTATTGTTGAATATAATGGTGCCAGACCAAAACTCATACGTTGTTGTATTTTTTCCGCTGTTGGTGCAAGAATAAGATTCGCACAACGTTGTTGTTGCTGTTGTTGTCGTTAGGTTATAGTTGTTGTTGATGCCATTCTAAGAGCCGCACAGGAAACAGGAATAGAATGAAAAGGAAGAATGGAGAAATAAAAAGATGACCAAAAAGAGGTCACTTTTATTTTATTTTATTTTATTTTATTTTATTCAGTTCTTTATCTATTTATTTTGTATTTATTTTATTTTATTTTATTCAATTTTTTATCTATTTTTTTTTTATCTAATTTATTTTTATTTGTTTATTTTTTAGGGTGACAGTGGGGGTGGTGGAAAGACATGCTGCATAGTTTTCAAATCAACGACCCTAAACTGAATTATTTTCTTAAACTAAAAGAGTAAACCGAGGCTGCGGAAAACACTCGACTCTGAGCCTTTATGTAACTGAAAATAGAATTTAACAGCACTTGTGCAGGAGGAAATGGACAAAAAATATTAAAAAAAAATGGAGACGAGGAAGACGTAAAAGATAAGAAGATAATGAAAAAAGGCGAAGAAGGAAATGAAAGCGAAGGAAACAAAGAAAGACAAAGGGAGAAAAAGAAGAAGAAAAAATAAACAGAAGAAGAAGAAATCAAAAGAGAAATTGTAGGACATTACTCGGGGAGGAGCATGAAGGAGGTGACACTAACGCCCGACCCGGGGGAGGGCGGGGAGGAGGAGGAAGAGGGGAAGGAGGAGGAAGAGGCGAAAAGGAGGAGGATAGGAAGAGGAGAAGAAAGAGGAAGACAACGAGGTGGAGAAGCGTGAAGACAAAGTGGAAGAGAGGAAGGAGGAAGACAGGAAGAGGAGAGGAAGGAAGACAAGTAATAGGAGAGGAGAGAAAGGAAGAAGACAAGGAGGAAGAGGAGATGAAAGGAAAAGAGGAAGAGAGGGAGCATGAAGACAAAGAAAAAGAGGACAAAGAAGAGGAGAGGAAGAATGAAGACAAGGGAGAGGAGGAGAGGAAGGAAGAAGACAAGGAAGAGGAGGATAGGAAAGGAAAAGAGGAAGAAAGGGAGCATGAAGACAAAGAAAAAGAGGACAAAGAAGAGGAGAGATAGAATGAAGACAAGGGAGAGGAGGAGAGGAAGGAAGAAGACAAGGAAGAGGAAGAAAGAGGGGATAAAAACAAGAAAGAGGAGCTTATAGGAAGAAGACAAAGAAGAATGTTGAAGGAGGAGGACAAGGAAAAGGACGTAGGAGAAGTGGGAGGACTTGAAGGAAGGAGACAGAAAAGGAGAAAAGACACGAAAGAGGAAATAAAAGAAAAATGGATAAGAGAAAGATTGGGTGAAAGAATACATTAGAAGAACGAGATAAAATGTGGTTAGAGGCGAAGAGGAAGAAGAAGAGGAGGACGAGGAAGAGTTGTGGAAACTATATTCTGTAGGAACGAAACGAAGAGAGAGAACGAGAGGATACAATAAAGAAGAGAAAAAGAAATTAAAGAAACTGTTGTATATGGAGTTGTATTGGCAGAGAGACAGGAACCGTGGTGCTTCCTTTCCATTATGGAGAAAGAACCTCTATAGACGCTAGCTATTACGTCAAGAGACCCAAAACACACACACACACACACACACACACACACACACACACACACACACACACACACACACACACACACACACACACACACACAGTGTTACTCATAGGTCGGGCCACATATGAGCTCTGAGATCTTATCTTTGAGGGTAATAACTGTCGATCACTAGCCCAATACATGATCTAAGACCGTTATGAAAAATACACACACATACACACACGCGCGCGCGCTCGTTCGCATGCAGATGGGTTTGTTTCATTATTGGATATGTGTATGTGTATATGCATGTATACTGTATATGTAACACTTGCATTTGTTCGTGTGTGAGTGTTAACTAGTAGTATAGAGGGTAATAGATATGCTATGAGGTCCTGTCTCTGTGTTTCCAAAGGTCATTTCTGACCGTAACTTGTCCCATGTCGTCACCAGTTCGAAGGTAGAGACGAAGCAAAAAAAAAATATATATATATATATAATAATAATAATAATAATAATAATAATAATAACAAATATATAAATAAACAAACAAATAGATATGTGGATAGATAAAACGATCACCCCACCGGTGTTGCAGAGCGCCCAACCGGGTTCTCGGTGATGAAGACACCGGTGGTCCGACAGGCCCGTCGGTTAACCACGGACCGGGGAAAAGATCACCCTGGTAGCGAGGTCCGTTAGTGTGACCGAAACTGGCTGACCGGCTGCGCGGTCCAGGGCGGAATTGGCCCCGGACTGCGGAGGCGACGGTTCGCGCGGCTTCCGGTGCGCCTGGGCCGGCCGGCCCCAGCGCGCGCATGCGCAGTGCCAGCTGCTGCCGGCCGGCCGGCCGGCTCGCAGCAGCAGCAGCAGCAGCAGCAGCAGCAGCGTCCGTCGCTGTCCGTCCAGTTGCATGGATCCTTTATTGACTTTTGTATGTTTAAAAAGTTGAGTAATAATAAAGGGAGCAGGATAGGCCAGTGCCAGGGTTCTCGAGGCACAGAGTGACACTCTGTAGTGCAACAGTGCCAAGAACTCCCGGCTTGTTCTCTGGGGATCTACGGTTCGAATCCTGCAAACAACTTTGCATAAGCCATCTCTGCAAACTACCGAATTACCCTTGCACTGTTCCCAGGACCCTTCAGTGTCTTTTCCGTAACCCCTCCTCCCCCTTCAACCTCCCCTCTCCCCTCCAACCCCCCACTCTCCCCTCCAACCTCCCCTCTCCTCTCCAACCCCTAATCCCGCCCGCTCCCGCAATTAAATAAGATAGTTCATTAATGATTCTTGAATTAGTATGAATTACCCAACTTGGAAGAGGAGGAGGAGGAGGCGGAGAAAGAAGGGGAGGAGGAGGAGTTTGATTTTGCAATCATCAGGCTTAGCAACAATCATTCAATTTCTAAAATGCATAATTGATCTATTTTCTAATGAAGGACTAAATGTAATTATTATATTTGTGACATTACTGATTTGAAAAACTAATCAAGGAAAGTAAAATGAAAGAAATGATTTAGTTATATTTTCTGTGGCAGTGATATATAGATATTCTTGGGGTAATGAACTTATTGTTAATCAGTATTTTGGTAAGAAATTGGAGTACTTAACTAAAGTAATTGGGAACTTTTGGTGCGGTGAGGAGGCCACGCCAGGAGGCACTGAGTAGCTTGTTGGGGTAGATAACAACAGTCACTGCTGGGAATCTGAAACGATTCCGGGACTCGAATCCACAACTAAGTGAATGCGAGCCGAGCACAACGTTAACCAGAATAGAATCCACCAAGGGCTTCACCACCACGTGGAAGAAGGTAACCGCGATGGTGTAACACCGGCTCGGTGATGACACAGCCTTCAGCTGAATAGAGTCGTCTGGCGCTGGCCAGAATAAAGTTTGCAAAGGACGACGCGCTGTCGAGAAGGTCGGCGATTTCGATCAAGAGAAGAGTAGCCCTCGAGTGAATGAAATTTCCTGGTATATATATATGTATATATATATATATATATATATATATATATATATGAGCTCCATGGGAGAGTGATCCAAACGCCACCCCCCACCCCCACCCCCACCCCGACTCTTATTTCGTGCTCAACCAGCCGTCCTGGGTATCCTGGGAGTTGCATTCGTCTCTCTCTGATTACCCTGGTCGAGGGAGACAAATCCAACTCCCATCAGGCGGTGCGGGAAGCACAGGTCAGATGGTTGAGCAGTAAATCAAGGTCTGGCGGCTCGTGGCGCTTGGATCACTTTCCCACGGAGCTATATACACACACACACACACACACACACACACACACACACACACACACACACACACACACACACACACACACACACACACACACACACACACACACACACACACACACATTTATGTTTATATATATATTATATAATATATATATATATGTATATATATATACAGTATGTATATATATGTATATATATATAATATATATATGTATATATATATGCATGTATATACATATATATATATGTATATATACTGTGTATATACATATA